>NW_027263048.1:175769-215045 GCF_902827115.2 Pseudochaenichthys georgianus | reverse complement strand
CTCCTCCACCTCTCCACCACCTCCACCTCTCCACCACCTCCACCTCTCCACCACCTCCACCTCTCCACCCCTCCACCTCTCCACCACCTCCACCTCTCCACCCCTCCACCCACCTCTTCCCGACACTCACTGCCTCTCTCGCTGCCAGTGAGCGCCCGCTAGCAGCCGCTGGTCTCCGGGAGTCGGATGCCGAGCAGATAGACGCGGTGATGCGAACACGCCGTGACGTCGAGGAGCCGCTCTGTAATGATATCAGGACACACAGCGAGCGACCTGAGCAGCCTTAAGACTGATGCATCACTCGCACTGCAGAACATACTCGTCTCCATCAGTGGGAGACGTGTCGGTTACATTTCAGATCGACACCAAAAGGACACGATGAGATCCATATACGACATAACACTCAGAGATATTGAAGTGACTGGTATATTGATTGTTGTGTTGTCGTATGTGCGTATAGATGTGTCTGGTTGATTGTGTATATATAGGATATACATATTTATACTCATATTTTAATATATATCTGTATGTTTATATTCGGGATGGTGGGAAACGGTATTTCAATCCCTCTGTCCGAACACACAAACTGGAAGATTGACAATAAAGTTGACTTTGACTTGACGATAAGATGAGACCGTGAACACACACGGCAGATGAGATGAGACCGTGAACACACACGGCAGATGAGATGAGACCGTGAACACACACGGCAGATGAGATGAGACCGTGAACACACACGGCAGATGAGATGAGACCGTGAACACACACGGCAGATGAGATGAGACCGTGAACACACACGGCAGATAAGATGAGAACATGTAATCATCTTTAAGTGTGTGAAGTAGAAGCCATAATATCGCCAGGTTATCCCCTTTAAGGAAGTTCTGCAAGACTTTTTCTCCCACTTCTCCCCAGTTTGCCTTCAGATCCTTCCCAGAGCCACCATATGTCCCGCGTCCAGTCCCCCAGAACCCGCTCAGACCTCGAGTACCTGCCAACGAGAGGGAGCAGACATCAAAACACTTGTCAGTATTTAGCAGATGGAGCACAGTCCCAGCCTGACGCACAGCGAGGGCGATCTGTCCAAAGCCAGGCGGAGCGTTTCCGCCCTTTGGAAAGCGCCATCAGACCTTGGAAGCATGTCCGTACCTGTTTCAGCGCCATGGACGGCGACAAAGCAAGTTGGTGTTTTAACCTGAGAGGTGAAGTAGTGGAGTACAAATACTTTGTTACTGTACTTAAAGGCCCCATGTCATGCTTATCCGGTTGTCACCCGTCCCCTTGTTGCTATGAAGGTTGTTCTGCATGTGAACGGTCTGCAGAGTCACACACCCTCAAAGTGCACCCTGTAGCGAGTAAAGCTCTAACACAGAGAAGACCAGTCTGCTGCCCCAGAACGCCTCGTTGGACATTTCTCTTTTCCATTGTTTACTCCTTGGGTATAGTGACGTAACGGCCAAACGTGCAGCCAAGCTGCGGGTGTGTGTGTGTTCGGGCTGGGTTTCACTGTGTCTCACAGGGGGGGGGGGGGAGGAGCTCCAACAAGCCGTGTCGGACAGAGAGTGAATACACAGACTACACAGAGATGCTGTGAGAAACCAATGCGAGTTTGGAACATTGAACAATGTGAATCTATTCTAGTCGACCTCAACGATGGAACTATGATCAGTAGAAATGGCCGTGACACGGGACCTTTAAGTACATGTTTCTGGTATCAGTACTTTACTCCACTACTTATCCACGACGAGTACACATACCTGTACTTTCTACTTCTCACATGTTGAACTCAAATACCTGTAATTTGCTTCCTGGTTCTGTGACATGTGAACTCCCACATCAACAACAAATGACCGGATTGGCCCAAATGGACCAATCCGCGGAGCCCCTCCCACACCAGGACCCCTTAGCTAACTAGCAGGTAGCCCCATTGACTTGCATCGAGCTCCCTGGACTCTACAGACGAGTTGGGAAGGTGGAGGAATGACACGGGACCTTTAAGTACATGTTTCTGGTATCAGTACTTTACTCCACTACTTATCCACGATGACTTTTTACTTTGACTTCTTACATGTTGAACCCAAATACTTGTACTTTCTACTTCTTACATGTTGAACTCAAATACCTGTACTTTCTACTTCTTACATGTTGAACTCAAATACCTGTACTTTCTACTTCTTACATGTTGAACTCAAATACCTGTACTTTCTACTTCTTCCATGTTGAACTCAAATACCTGTACTTTCTACTTCTTACATGTTGAACTCAAATACCTGTACTTTCTACTTCTTACATGTTGAACCCAAATACCTGTACTTTCTACTTCTTACATGTTGAACCCAAATACCTGTACTTTCTACTTCTTACATGTTGAACCCAAATACCTGTACTTTCTACTTCTTACATGTTGAACACAAATACCTGTACTTTCTACTTCTTACATGTTGAACTCAAATACCTGTACTTTCTACTTCTCACATGTTGAACCCAAATACCTGTACTTTCTACTTCTCACATGTTGAACTCAAATACCTGTACTTTCTACTTCTTACATGTTGAACTCAAATACCTGTACTTTCTACTTCTCTCATGTTGAACCCAAATACCTGTACTTTCTACTTCTCTCATTTCCCAAACAGCTGGTTCCTTTAGTCTGAATGTGTGTTGGTGCGTGATCATTATTCTGTAGAGTCATTGCGTGCCTATTGGTTGGAACACGATCCGTGTATCCATCACTTCCTGGTCTCCTCTAAAGAAGAGGGACCAATGGAAACGTTGTCATGTTGCCGTTGTTCAGCATGGAAACATTCATTAGCTAACAATGACATCATTGTTCTATTGATATAAAGGGAGGTCAGGTACTCTTTAAAACAGCTGCTAGCTATGGGTACTTTTTACTGAAGTACACTTCAAAGCCTCTTTACTTTGACTTGAGTAAAGAAGTTTAGTCAGTACTTCGACTTTCACCAGAGTATTTTTAAACCCAAGTATCTGTACTTCTACTTGAGTAAAGGACGTGTGTACTTCTGCCATCTCTGTTTTTAACTAATTCCTCGTTCATGTGTTCGTTATGTATCGGGTAGGAATCCCTCAAAGGGCCCGTTTGAAAGGGATTCTCTGTGCAGTGTGTTTTTGTGTTGCTGTCCGTCTCCATATTCCCACCTTCACTTGGCGGCTCTGGAGAGGTGACAGCTTGCCGGGGTTTAGCCTATGCAAACAGCTTGCTGAACCGCATCAAAGACGGCTCAGATGCCAGCGCCAGACTGACAGACGGCTTGGAGGGAAGGGAGGAAGGAAGGGAGATAAAAAAAAACGCTTTCAAAACGTCCTCAAAATAACAGTACGTCCTCAAACTCCCCAAACTGTGCTCCTGGCTGCCCGGAGGAAGCCGTCGTCCAACTTGCTTTATCGGCAGCATCCTTTTCTTATGGAGAAAAAATCAAGCAGTTAAAAAGGCAGTTTTTAAGAATTTCTCCAAAGGAATCCCATTTCAGCCGATTGTGTTTACATGTGGCTTCAGAGCGGGTTGCATAACAGCCCGTCCCGTCAGACAGGAGATGCACGGAGGGCAAAGGAACTATTGATCTGAACATAGTCATACATGAACACACAAAATGTCCTGAAATAACACAACTCTCGTTTTGCTGAAGATCCGCCAACATCCAAAATAAATCATATTTTGGGAATAATTGTTTCACCACAAAGTAATCTGCATTTCAGAATCAGAAGCTGGTTATTGTCCAGTAAACATGCGAGGAAGGTGCGTTGGTGTATAATGGGGCTAACATCAACACAGTAAGAAGATATGTATGTGTAGCTAATAACTATTTTAAAAACTTACACAAATATATACAAAATAAGTACAAGAACATGACAAGTTACTCAAGTTACTACAAATATGAGTATAAGTACACTCAAACTGGATTTTCAACTGAAATAGACGAACAAAAAGTCAAACACATGGAACTCGCATGACAACATTTAACACTAGGACATCAATCAATATATAGTTTAAACATGTTGATGTGCAGTGTCCTCCACTCGACCCGTCCCCCCTCCCCTCACGCACACGCCTTCTGCTGCCCTTGCTCATTTAGTGACGGGTTAATCGAGAGTGCTTCTGACTCTTGGCCGACGGTACCGTCCTATCAGCGTCTCCTCGCATTAAACCCATCAGCCGAGTCCAGCGCACATCAGACATCAGACCGGGTCCATGCAGGCCTTCTGATGGGCGAGGACGTCCAAGCGTATCAGGCCGGATAACCGGACCGCAAGGAACTCAGGTCAATGTCTTTCGGCTTTTTCCTCAGATTGGAAGTGTTGTGTCGAAGGAAGCGGTGGCACCTTCACAGCCAGCGAGGGGTGGTGGGTGCAATGGTTGGTGGTGCACCCCATCCGCTTCCTCAGACCAACAACAGGGCACTGATTGATAGGCCTGATTTTGCGTGATTTTCTTTGTTATTTTGTATCAAAACCATTTTATGTATTGGTTTATTAAACAGGGACAGTTCACATACTGCACTTAAGTTAGCCGAGCTGTTGCAATGTCAACATTAAAAAAGGATGTTGATATAAAATAAATACAAAGTAAGTAAAATGATAAGACACACAGAGGCTCACAAAACAGTACACACACAAACAAATACAAAGATACAAACAAGATAGCGAGCAGTTAAAGCAGAGAGAACGGGGGACAACATCTGGCTCTTTCCCCGCGAAAACATGCGGAGTGAGTGAGTGGGTGAAGTCAGAGAAAATGAAAGTCCTTCTGTAATCAAAGGCTGGTCGAGTTTTAAGACGAAGAGTCGCTGATTCTACCCGCCGCTCCTCACCTATCCAAAGATCTCCGCGGTGCGCTTTGGGAGTGGGTGGGAGAGGGGGAGGCACCCGCGAGCCGCCGTGCGTCGCGCGCTGCAAGGCTTGGCCACGGATGTGCGCGCGTCGCTCGGTTCCCGTCAGACTGATCAGATGCTCAGCGCGCGCGGCTCACCCCCGACGGCTGACTGAACGCACGAGAGCCCGGAGAGAGGAGGGAAAAAAAAGCTCTCCTATCGTCGGGTTTTTCTTTCGTTTCCCGGTGTGGGAATACTCAGCCTCCGGAACCACTGCGTGTTAGTTCACGTCCCCCTGGGGGGTCGAGGGAAGAACAACAGAGCTTTCGAGAGAGAGCAGGAGAAGCTGGACTTGTTGGAGCCTCTCTCTGGTTCTTCGGGGCGATGCTGCTGATGCTTTTGGGCGGGGAAGGTGCACGGTTTCCCGCAGGCGGAGAAGATGCGAGCTCCAACACACCGCCGCCGTTTTATTTCGCGAGCCAGAATTGATGGTGGTGATGGTGCTGCCTCCCCCAGTGGTCTTTTGCTGCTCCTCCGGATCCTACTCGTGCGGGATTCTTCTCCTTCATCTTCTTCTCCCAACCTTGGATTATAGATAATTTTTTTTATTTCATCAACATTTCTGTTTTTTGGAGGGAGGGAAAGTTAGCCAGAGATACATAGATCGGTAGGTTGAAGGTGTATTTTCGTCTCCAAGTGCGCGCTATCACGCCCAAAATCAGTGACCGACGCCTTGGTGAGGAGGAGGAGGAGGAGGGAGAGGAAGAGGAAGAGGAAGGTGGAGGAGGAAGGGGGGGATGCCGCACCGTCCATCACCAAATATCAACAAATGTCACCAGGCTCGGATTTTGGGGAAGCCCCCCTCTGTTGGCGTGTAACCCGCGCGGCGTGGCAGTGAGAGGGGAGATCTGCCCCAGCTCACGGTGCGGATATACGGCACACCAAAAACTGAATTATTAAACATTCCACTCTTATCTATTTCTATTTTTATCTCGCAGAAGAAAAAAAAAAAGGGGGACCTGGGGAAGAGAACACTGCAGATCCTGTCAAGATGCACTAGGCTGGCTGAGAGGGAAAAGACGCAGTCTCCAGCTGTAGGGGGGCAGGGGGGGTGAGGCAATATTTACTGAAAGCTCTGCTTCCCGATCGCATGATTTAAAGGTGTTTTCCTGTTGAGATGCAACGCCATATCTCGGAGAGAGCTTTTTCCCGACAGAAAATATAACATTTTCGACGGAGAGGAAAACGCTGACAAGACCAGAACATTTTTGCCCCCCAAAAAAACCGTCGTGTTTATTTTTCTGCCTCCTCAGAAATTACATAAACACACATTCAGATTCCAAACACACGACAGAGACACCTTTCCCTCTCTCTTTCTCACCCCCTCCATCCTCTCTCCCATCCTACTCCCCCCCCCTTTCCTATCCACTCACAAATGGAGGTATCTTCTCGGCGCTGAAGATCTTGAGGAAGGAGACTCCGAACCGATAGCTATAGATAAGAGGAGGAGGACACAGAGCTTGCAGGACTCCACTCTGCATGTGTGTATGGAGATGATGGGGTGGTGGCATGTGGAGGTGTCACTCTGAGGTCCCCCCCCGGCTCCTTCCTAACCTCTGGCGTTTGGTGTCTGCAGAATGGCGCGTTTTGGAGACGAGCTTCCCAACAGGTATGGAGGAGGAGGAGGAGGAGGAGGAGGAGGAGGAGGTGGTGGTGGCGGTGGCGGGGGTGCCGGCGGACAAGGGGGGCCCGGTCGCGGTGGAAGCAGGCAGGGGGGGCCCCCCGCAGGGCAACGGGTGTACAAGCAGTCGATGGCCCAGAGAGCCCGGACCATGGCTCTGTACAACCCGATCCCCGTCCGGCAGAGCTGCCTTACGGTCAACCGCTCCCTCTTCCTCTTCAGCGAAGACAACCTGATCCGGAAGTACGCCAAAAAGATCACCGAATGGCCATATCCTTTCATTAGAGAAACACTCACGAGACAAGGTACCGGTGTGTGTGTGTGTGTGTGTGTGTGTGTGTGTGTGTGTGTGTGTGTGTGTGTGTGTGTGTGTGTGTGTGTGTGTGTGTGTGTGTGTGTGTGTGTGTGTGTGCGTGCGTGTGTGTGCGTGTGCGTGTGTGAGGTGTGGCCTAGTGCAGGGTGGAAGTTGTGTTTGTTGTGGTGTGTGTGCATTTTATGTAATGTATTTTCTGTTTTCTTGTCTGCAGTGTTGTGTTCTGCGATGTGGGAGATGTTACACGATGTGTTTGCAAACATGTACTTGGTGGTTGAGTGCAAGTGTGTGAGTACTCAAGTACATGTTTGAGGCTCGTTCAGTTTTCTGTGCTTCACTGAAATGTAGTTTCTTCACACTGTGTGTGTGTGTGTGTGTGTGTGTGTGTGTGTGTGTGCGTGTGTGTGTGTGTGTGTGTGTGTGTGTGTGTGTGTGTGTGTGTGTGTGTGTGTGTGTGTGTGTGTGTGTGTGTGTGTGTGTGTGTGTGTGTGTGTGTGTGTGTGTGTGTGCGCGTGTCTCTGTGTACATGAGTGTGTGTGAGGTGTGGCCTATAGTGGAGAAGTGTGTGTGTGTGTGGTGATGGCATCGTGTGGTGTGTCTCAGCTCTTCATGCAGTGTTGTGTTGCGATGTTGGGAGAGGTTCCACGAGGTGTTAAAACGTGTTTAATCCACTTCCCTATAGAGGCTACATGTACAACACATGGTGGTTGAATGTAACTAAGTACTCAAGTATACATGTTTGAGGCCCTGGCACTTTACCTGAATACGTCCATGTTATATTTCTATTCCAATATATTTCGGATACTTCGATTGTATTTCATTACATGTGATTTATCTCACACTCTTGTGAGCCGGACATGTGTCCGCGTGCTTGAGAACATGGGAAGGAGATGAGCATCTGTCTAACACAGGTTGCTGTTAGGTTGAAACGAGGGCAGGTCGCCGTGTTTACACACATTATCCTCAAGAAGAGAAGATTGATGACAGATATGTGTTTCCGTCTGTCGGCCCGAGGCGCATAACAACCAACGAACACAGACGAACAATTATACAGAAAACACGGATCTATAAAGTGTGAATATCGGCACGTTCATCAGTGCAAGCATGTCCGGGGGCTCGGATCTATTTGTTGCACATAGACTGTCGTGTTTTACTATTTTTCGACATATACAAATATTTCCATTTGATCTAACTGTGTACTTCTACTCCCCTGTATTTCATAAGGCAATACCTGACCGTGTTAGTGGCCGATTACACTAAGTTTAAAGGTGGGGTAGGTAAGTTTTAGAAACCGGCTCGAGGTACACTTTTTGTTATATTCCATGGAATGCTCTCAACATCCCGATAGCAATGAATATCTGAAGTGCTTTGACAACAAATACATACAGAAATGTCATCTGTAGAAGCCGTGATACTGTAAAAAGTACAACCAATCCGTTTAGCTGGGGCGGCTAAAGTAACTGGATGGCCTACCTGCCTGTCAGCCTTCCATCGGGGCACAAACTTACCTCGTGCCCTCATTGGTCATGTGCGCGTTCGTGTGTGTTGGAGGAGGGGCTCTGTGAGAAAGTGGCAGATTTTCTCCGATTGTGTATTTTCAAATTCTAGCGATCTCGAGCTGGTTTCTCAAACTTACCCCACCTTTAAGGCTAAGTAAAGTAATACTTGTTGATCTGTAGATAAGTGGTGTTTTAATTGTTAAGTATATCAAGCAATGCAGATTAGCGCCCAGTGTGCGAACTATACCACGGTCACCGGGGGAGCCGGGATTTTTTTAGGTCTACATTTACATGAAACGTCCCGATGGATCATGTTCATGTCAACAGATTTCCCGAGCATGTATGGGCTACGCAAACTTCAATCAACTTGATAATAAGTAATCCACGGACCACCAATGTAACGTTTGACTGTTTAATTAAATCAACTTAAAATGTCTCAAAAATGTGATCCACTCACTCCACTGTTGGCTGGTCCAGCCAGCCGGCGGCCGTGGGACCACCGCAGCAACTTCGCCCCCCCCCCATCTCGAGCAGCAGGCAGGGAGGAAGAGGAAGAACAGAGTGGTCATCAGTAGCATCATCATCATCATCTTCTTCCACATCTCCTTCGACCTCTACTATGGTAGTTGTAGTCATCAAGTTAGCTTCTCTTGGCTCGTCTTCTTGTGTCTCTTCAGCCCCCAAGTTAACGTTAGCTGTCAAGTTAGCACTAGCACTGACGTTAGCTCCCTCCTCTCTCGGTTCTGTTGTAGCAGCAGTCACAACGTACGATGTGCTACCACCAGCTACATTCGGTTGGTCTTCTTGATCAGGTTGTTTGGCCGTCTTTTTAAAGAAATTGCCCAAGGTACGTTTTTTTTTTCTTTTCGACATGTCGGCAGCAGCAACAATGCCTGGTAAACATGCAGCGCTAACTAAACGAGCTTGTGAGTGAGTGGGTAGTGGGTGGAGCTGCGGGCAGCGTGCAAGCAGGCGACACTTTTTTCATGAATCATAAACTCTAATTTTATTTCACTTATTTTACACCTTTGAAAAAAAAACATGCCCAAAATGGAATTTATTTGGTCATCATATCAGTATTTTAGAGAGCTCCCCCCAAATTTCACAAACCATGTTCCCAGGGGAGCTCATGTCACCACTAGGGGAGCTATAGCTCCCCCTGCTCCCCTCCAGTTCGCACCCTGTTAGCGCCATCTTTACAAGCTGCAACATGAAAGTGACTCTGATGCATCTTTCATTATAGTCCAGTGTCAAATATACATTATTCTGACATTAGCTAATCTCCATTTTAGGTAGTCGTTAAAGTATATTTTGATCAAAGTACTTTGTATATAGTATACTGGGATTTTATTTATATTTGTTACTTTTAACAGAGTATATATATTTAGACTTTTAGTGACTTCTCCGACCACGGCAGATTGGTGTTCCTTATACTAAGACGTGTGTGTGTATGTGTGTGTGTGTCTGTGTGTGTGTGTGTGTGTGTGTGTGTGTGTGTGTGTGTGTGTGTGTGTGTGTGTGTGTGTGTGTGTGTGTGTGTGTGTGTGTGTGTGTGTGTGTTGTGAGTTCGCTGCTGGCCTCGGGCTCACCTGACAGAGAGAAAACACCATGTTGTGGATGATGGCGGTTGTCATGACACCAGCAATCACAATCACAGTGATGCTGATTAAGATGCATCCTGAATACATCATTTTGCTATTGACCTGTGTGTGTGTGTGTGTGTGTGTGTGTGTGTGTGTGTGTGTGTGTGTGTGTGTGTGTGTGTGTGTGTGTGTGTGTGTGTGTGTGTGTGTGTGTGTGTGTGTGTGTGTGTGTGTGTGTGTGTGTGTGTGTGTGTGTGTGTGTGTGTGGTCAGTACTGAGTGCTGATGTCCGCATTATGAAGGCTTAAGCACCATGCAACCAGAAGGGAGAGGAAATTACTCTCTCTCCTCTCTCCTCTCTCTCTCTCCCCCTCTCTCTCTCTCTCTCTCTCTGACCATATATGGGCGGTCTGTGGCTCTTCCTGCAGTGGAAGCAGAGGCTTTTATTGTCAGGACAGGTCAGTCTTTAGAAATTGTAATAAGCGGTCTGGCTTTAAATCCATCTCCGCTTGTTTATCCAGAAAAACAGTTTGAGTCCATCGTGTTTTCTGTTGTGTTGCTCGGGGACACAGTCTTTCCAGGATGTATGAAGATAGATGTGTCTCAATATTATTATTATTATCACGACAGTCCGTGTGCAAATGTGTAGTCTGGACATTTCACACATCTTCCAAAAAGCTGTGTAAACCTTTAAGTGACTTGGACTACATCGAAAGCATTCCTCTCAATTTACAAAATACATGTTGAAGTTGTGGATCTCTATCCTGCGCGAACACATTTTCACTTGACACCCTTTTCGTATAGCACGTGGTGTCCTGCCGACGACGTGGTTTCCACTTTTACTTCTTTTACTAAACCTGTCCAGACATTTTCAATAGTCTTGTTTATAGACACACACTGTATACACCAGTGGTTCTCTAACTTTTTCTGTCAGGCCCCCCCTTTGGAGAAAAAAAAAGTCGGGCCCCCCAACACAAATAGTCAGGCTCAGTGGCGCCGCCAGAGATTTATTTTGGGGGTGCTGTGGGGTAGCTTGACGTTTCATAGAGGGTGCTCAAACATTTAGGGTTTCCCACTAAGGTACCGGGCGCTACAGTGGAAGTTTCTACTGCAACACTCGCCACGCATATACACAGTGTGACTGTTACAATGAAGGCTCGATAATCAGCTCACGGCATATAGGTGTAAGCAGGGGTAAAGTGCTATCTTTATAGGTGGTGTGTGGACCTCAAATAGGGGGGTCCGGGGGCATGCTCCCCCGGGAAGATTTTTAAATATTGAAGTTAAAAGCATCAATCTGGTGCACTTTGAGAGCAACATGAAGAGATCTATGGATCCATCTCTCAACACAGAACTGTAAACAGATTTACTATTTCTTTATGGATATTTTACAAATCACTCCCCTTTTAAACTTTATTCATTTTTTAATGTCATATATTTCATACCTGTTTTTCATTTATTCTCTTATTTTGTTATAACTATAATGATCATATAAACAACACAGCCGAGCTTTAATGAAACACAGAGACGTAATAGTACTGTATCATATTATTTTCGAAACAATAATTTTTCAAAATATGATTTTTTTTTTTTTTTTTTAATAACCATTTTTCCTCCTGGTCTCTCGCGCCCCCCCTGTCATGCCTCTGCGTCCCCCTGGGGGGCGCGCCCCCCACTTTGAGAACCACTGGTATACACACGCATATATATATATTTTAACAAAGGATAGACTTCTTTGAACATTTGAAAAAGTGAATTTAGGGCGGTGGTGGCGAAGTCCATAGGGGCTTGGCAACTGGAAGGTCACCAGTTCAAGTCCCGGCAAGACCAAGTGCTACCGAGGTGTCCCTGAGCAAGGCACCGTTCCCCACACTGCTCCCCGGGCGCCGTTCAAAATGGCAGCTGCTCCTACAGTAACACTAGGATGGGTCAAATGCAGAGAAACAATTTCCCCACGGGGATTAATAAAGTAAATCAAAATCAAATTGACACGTCTTTCTATCCTCTGTGAATATTAAGAGATATGTACATATTGCAGAAGCAAGCGCAACAAGAAAAGGTGTATACTGTATGTATTTAGAAGAAGGGCCAATCCAACCTGTAATGGAGGTGGACGAGAACAAACAATCACATTTATATGTGATCCCTGCATTCATATCAGGAAAACTAGAGTCTGTCCACAAGATCCAGAAAACACATAACTGGATTCAAAAAGGCCTAACGGTTTTTTGGAGATTACTAAGACGACGATGCAGGACAGCCACTCACACACACATAATGGAGAGACACCTGTCCTCCCTCCATCTGTCCTGGGTGGGCTTCACACTTCCCAGGCTGCGTTCTGTACACTCTGTCTGCTCGCCTGCGATGCAGAGAGGTAGACAGACTGATCACAGATACACACATAATAATCAAATCTGGATAATATCAGTTTTGGCTGCAAGTCTTTAACGATTTGTCCGCTGAGATCAAACCATTAACGGTAGAACATCCACACGTTTAATCAATCCACCATAATGGAGATGGACTGGTGAAAACATATATGTGGCTGTTGATATGTTTGATTCAACAGTTATGCACATATACATGATGCATGGACACACACACACGCACACACACACACACACACACACACACACACACACACACACACACATCAGCTCGTGGCTTGGCTTCATCCGTCTGGCGTGAAGCAAGCAGATCCGTTCAGATCAGTCACGGCTGACAGAGGCTCTGATATGTGTGTGTGTGTGTGTGTGTGTGTGTGTGTGTGTGTGTGTGTGTGTGTGTGTGTGTGTGTGTGTGTGTGTGTGTGTGTGTGTGTGTGTGTGTGTGTGTGTGTGTGTGTGTGTGTGTGTGTGTGTGTGTGTGTGTGTGTGTGTGTGTGGGGGCAGGTGATACTGTAACACCTGTTCAGCAGGATCACTTACCTCAGGGGGCTTGACTGCATCCCAACACACACACACACACACACACACACACACACACACACACACACACACACACACACACACACACACACACACAGCCCAGTGGTTGGCAGAAAAAGCACCAGTTGGGACATTAACGCTCCACTGAGCATCTCCCGCTCTCTCTGTGGCTCGGTGTGCGATACTGCTGATGCCACGGTATCACTGCAGAGAGACCTGGACAGGATACAGGAGAACTCCTCACACACCAGGGTTTCCGTTAGCCGGTAATTACCGGTTTTTAGCTGGTAAAATTTATAAAAAACCGGTAAATTCAAAACCTGACAGTCAAAATGTCTGGTAATAATTAGGGATGCTCCGATCGATCGGCCGCCGGTCATTATCGGCCGATATTCACTCTTAATAGTTTGATCGGTGCTCTCTATAAAGGCCGATCAGGAGAGCTGGATCTGATCCATATGGACATAAACGCGAGTGAAGTGTAACCGGACGCGAGAGAGAGATCAGATCAGCTGCTGAGTCTGACCGAGACACGCAGCTCTGCAGGATCACCTGAAGCCCCGCCCTCTGTTTAGCGAGCTGCAGGAGAAACTGACGGGCTGTCAGGAGAGAGAGAGGGGAAAAGAGAGGCTCCGTTTCTCTCGTGTTATTATTCAAAGTTGATGTAAACTTCTGAATAATGTACGTTATCTACTACAAGTAGTTTGTTTGAATGTAATAATTATGTTGTTTGTTGTTTGTGGAATCATTTATTGAAAAATGAATCTGAATTTTTCGATCTGTTATGATTATAAACTGAAGCAATATAAAAATGAGCCCGTGAACTGAGTTTTAAACTGAAGCATATCTGCTCATAGTCCGGTAATTACCTGCTAACGGAAACTCTGCTACACAACTATTATTATTATTGAAATATGACCGGTAAGTTTCAAATTAGTCCGGTAAAATAAATTCTGCCCGGACATTTGACCGGCGAGAAAAAATCCTAGCGGAAACCCTGTCACACACTACTTCATTTGAGGCGCTTTAAAGACAAATATTGGCCCTGGGAGAGCAGAGGCCTCCAACATGGCCGATGGTGCATTCAAGTGCTCCTTAGATCATGGATGTATACAGAGCACTGGTTTAGCTAAGCCCCGCCTCCGATCCGCTGGGTCAAGGAATGAATGGAGAGATAAAATAATACGTATTAAATGGCTTTTAGAGAACAATGATTTAAATAAGGGCGATAAAAGTCTTCGTGCTCGGTTGATTTACCTAAACAAATATGATCTGATTATCTACAGATGTCCCTTTCCCAATGCCAATCAATGAGAAAACACGCTCGACACGGACTGGTAGTTGTAGTACCACCGTTTTGGCCACTACGTACGGCACACTTCCTGGAGGATTAGGCGCTTTCACAGCGGAGTACTTTTCCCAGTATAGTTCCGATAGTTCTTGAAATGTCGCGTTCACACCCAACAAATCCGGAACTAGAAATTAGTTAATGGGAACCTTTTCACCCCCTGTTGTGTCCCTGCGAGAGAGCAGGTACTTTCCTGGGAGAAAAAGGTTCCCATTTCTGATTGGCTGGGCGGATTGCAAACCACGCCCCGTGAAACTCGGAAAAGTTTTGTGAAGCCGCCATTTTATTTGCTGGCATTAGCATTATTAGCATTAGCATTATTAGCATTAGCATTATCCCAGCGCACACACGGAGAGAGACTAACTTATGGCAACACAAAATAAAACATGGGAGCGGTGGAGATGAGGAGGTGTCGGCGTTCTGGCGATTTACTCGGAAGGCTTCAGTAGAAGCTGCTGGGACTCCCAGCAGCTTCTACTGAAGCCTTCCCCAACTCCGGGGACTGGCTTCAGTAGCAGCTGCTGGGACTCCCAGCAGCTTCTACTGAAGCCAGTCCGCAACTCCGGGGACTTCCGGCCGGGGACTTTGGGCGGCAGTATACGCCGTGAAGTGGTTTGCGGCCTGCCAGTAAACCCAAAGCAGAAGAAGAAGAAGTGACGTCAGCGGCTAATCCTCCCTCAGGGACTTTTTCCGGTCTGTACGCGATCTGTACTTAGGGAAAGTACTTGGTGTGAAAGCGCCTAATGACTTAGATGGTTGTACTTTCCGACTATGGAAGCTGTTCTTCATATGTCGGTGTGTTCATGAGCTTTGATGCAGAAACATATGGATGATAAAGAGAAAATGTGCATTTAAATTACATAAATATCTGTTTTGAGCCTTAGCGTGAATATGCTTAGTCGTGAAACCGGCTCATGAACAAAGCAACATGCTAATCATGCCATTAATACATAGCACTTATTTAATGTACTACTATCAGGATAAAGTGACAGTTTGAGCAAATGCAACGAAAGGGCAGCTGTGGGGTATTGCAGTCGTCTCTCAATCAGATTAGTTTAACCTCGCTCATCAACCCTAACCCTGAAGATAAATACCAAATACACCTTTTAATATTCATGACTTACCTGTGACAACATAATCAATGCATTAGATGTTATACATATATGAGGGGTTTACACATACTTACGATCCTCCATCCATATATGGATTTACAGTCGCCTCCCTCTCGTTGCATCCTGATGGTTGTTTTGACAGAGCGCTACTCTCAGGCAAGTCCCTCAGTGTGTGTGTGTGTGTGTGTGTGTGTGTGTGTGTGTGTGTGTGTGTGTGTGTGTGTGTGTGTGTGTGTGTGTGTGTGTGTGTGTGTGTGTGTGTGTGTGTGTGTGTGTGTGTGTGTGTGTGTGTGTGTGTGTGTGTGTGTGTGTGTGTGTGTGTGTGTGTGTGTGTGTGTGTGTGTGTGTGTGTGTGTGTGTGGGTGGGTGGGTGTGGGGGGGGGGTCTGGATCCCACTGTGGTGAAATGCTGTCCTGTCCTCAACGCTTTGTGTGGGCTGCCACTGCTCTGTGTATATGTGTGTGTGTGTGTGTGTTTCCTAGCGCGTGTGTGTGTGAATTAATTAGCATTTTTCGCAGTTTAGGTTTGCTGTAGTTCCCGTTGGCTATGTGTCGAAGGAGCCCTTGCCATCGTATTCACCAGATATACTTCATGTGTTGTTGGTACTTGTCAAACCAAAGCTTTACAAAGCCACATTACCTTTTGGCTTTTTTAGAGAAGTCACGAGCAGAACCCGTGTTTACTAGAGCTGCTGTGCTTTGCCTCTGGCTATGTGTGTCATGTAAAGTGCTGACGGGCCACGTTGGCTAGAGATGACAGAACAGAAAAAGATTGAGGAGAGATCTGTGAGCCGCGGAGATTTAATCAAACTGGATAAGTGCAGAGTGGAGGAAGGACGAGGACCAGATACTGAGGAGAGGTGGAGAGAGGTGGAGAGAGGAACAGGGAAGCAGAGGTTGGGAAAGAGGTGAGGAAACGTAGATGGAGATAGAAGCGGCGAGGACAGAACGAGGGAGATAAAGGGAGACAGAAAGGAGGAGAAAGGAGGAGAATAGAGAGCGATAGAGGTGTAGTGTTTCCCCCCATGTTGAGTCACTGATCTACATTCAATCTGCACTATGTGAATTATTGATTGGCATTTAGCCTGTGTGTGTGTGTGTGTGTGTGTGTGTGTGTGTGTGTGTGTGTGTGTGTGTGTGTGTGTGTGTGTGTGTGTGTGTGTGTGTGTGTGTGTGTGTGTGTGTGTGTGTGTGTGTGTGTGTGTGTGTGTGTGTGTGTGTGTGTGTGTGGGGGGGGGGGGTGTGTGTGTGTGTCGGTGCTGAGATGCTTTTTGCTGAAAAGCACAGTGGTGGCGTTTTCTTTCGTTTTTGTATGCTATTGATGGAGAGCGAGGGAGAATAGGACAGATTGATGCACACACACACACACACACACACAGAGATTGCAGGCGTCAATAAACACACACGCACACACACACACACACACACACACACACACACACACACACACACACACACACACACACGTATACACTCCATTCAGCCAAAAGCACATTTCCATTTCCACATGTTCCACACAAAGCGCGCATACACTTGAATAGACACATAAATGCATATACACACACACACACACACACACACACACACACACACACACAATAAAGTAACCTTAGGGCAGGATTGGTATCTAAATACCACCGGGGAGGGGTTTAACGCACATACGGGAGATTGAGCCTCTCTAAATCAACACCCCCGCTTTCACTCAGATGGTTTCCTCCCAGGCGTAATGAAGCAGGTGTCCTCTCATTTGGGACTCAACCATTTGAAAAAGACGGGGGGTAGTTCAGTGTTTGTGCATTTTCTGAATCTTTGGGTTCGGCATGTTATCAGTGCACCTGCACAATTTTGAAAACATCAACGTTTGTCAAGCAGCCTTAGTCAGGATTTGGAATAAATAGCAAATATTTTGACTGATATGTCAATTACGGTTTGATTCACAATATTGAAAGTATAATTCTCACAATGATTAAAAAATATGTTAAATTATTATGATGTCATTTTTAAGAGGATCTGTAGCAAACAATACATTTAGTTTAGTCTGTAGAATAAAATGTGTAGGCCGGGATATCTTCTCTACTTGTGCCCCCCTTCAATTTGGATATTGGACTAGTCCATGCTATGTTGTTAAAGACTGGATTTGAACTAGTCCATGCTATGTTGTTAAAGACTGGATTTGGACTAGTCCATATTGCTATGTTGTTAAAGACTGGATTTGGACTAGTCCATGCTATGTTGTTAAAGACTGGATTTGGACTAGTCTCTGTATTTGTAGTCTTAGTAGGAATGCATGGCTTACTTCATATTCCCACCGTTATCAGTTTTGGGTAAACGAGCACTTTCTCATCCATTTTGTTGGACTTTGAAAACAGATAAAAGCTTCCGGCTGGACAAACCTTTCCTTTATTTATTTCTCGAGTGTTCGGTAGTGCGGAGAGACAGGGAAGATGGAACGGACCGAGTGTTCGTGAAAGGTGCATCGTGTCCTAAAATGTTTATGTATGTGCTCCATGCTCCTGAGAGGACGTCCACGTCTGCAGTCAGAGGGAGGAGATGCAAACACACACAGGAAGTAGTTTGACACCAACACGGGGTTTCAGATAAAGTTGTCGGGCTTGAATTAAGAAGATTTGTATTTAATTGTAATCCCTAAATAGGGTCATGTTAGGAGAGGTTGATTATATAATGTCACGGCACTGTCCATGTTCTTCACACCGTGAGTTCAGAGCAGTGTGTATACGAGTATTAACAATGTTTTATTGTTATTGTTAGACATGCACAAATTAACCATTTATATTACATATTTGCCACGTATTGCTTAATCCTCAGCGACCACGACAATAACAAGTTCAATGTATAAAGGAGACATTGAAATGAAAATAGTAAACTTTTTTATTTTATTTCTTAGAATTTTAAAATATGTTACATTCCACACGTAACGTTTTTTGCAAGTTTACGACAAATTTAAAAACGGACAAGTCAAATCAAGCAATCTGATTGGTTCTTAGCCGTGATATACTGAGCGTATCCCTCCGCGTCTGAGAAAAACAGTATACCGTTGGGCTGAAAAGCAAACTGCTCCGCGTCGGGCCGAACCACGCCCCTTAGCTGTGATATAATGAGCAGATACCACGGCCTGTCGTGAGCTATTGCTTAATTGTACAATAATGCTTGTTACAAGATAACTCTCGGTCACTTTTAATATCTAGATAACTAAATAAACCTCAAGGTACCTACATGTAGATTATAAACGGTCCTTCGTTCTGGACACACAGCCAAAGTAAATTCAGAACAAAGCTCTCATCACGAAGCTCTCCACGGTTCAAAGATAACGGATGCTCGACTGGCTGTTATTGTTACTTCAAGTGGTCTACAGATTACTCTCGTTCTTCTCTGTTCGGCGTGTCGTAACGAAACAATACCAAATCTATGTACCGTACTTTTCGGACTATAAGCCGCGACTTTTTCCCCCATTTTGTTTGTGCAGCTAACGGCCACTAGGGAACCTCCTAGATCTATGGATTTTACAGGTAAAATGAACCACCTTTAACTCTATGGGCTCTATGACCGGTCCGCGCCCGCCACCTTTAAGCGGCGGGCTCCAGCAGGAAAAGCTGGAGGCCGGAAAAGAGTGAGACAGGTAGCGCGCCAAAGTAAAAGTGGAACCGAGAGACAGAACGAGAGCAAGACAGACGGACAATTTAGCTTCTGCGGCTCATATGACGGTGCGCTTTATAGTCCGGAAAGTACGGTAATCGATAGTTTGATCGATCAGTAGTTAAAAGCACGTTTCGAGGAAGGCCATTGTGGGGATAAGTTGTCGTAATATTTTGGCTTTGGTAGATGAGTCAAAACAAGCGATGGCAAAAGGCAAAGCTTGGCATTCGTATACCCTACGTTTCATACTTCCCTGCAGAACAAATTAAAACGAACTTGTTGTTAGTTACAACCTTAGTAAAGCTTTAAGAATTGGGTTTTGTGACTGAGCAAAGTGGAGCTACCGATGCATAAGCGGAGCATTTGAACCTACACATGCTAATTCTGCTGGCTGGATGCACGAGGAAGACGAGGAAAACGACCCCCCGCATCCCCCACCCCCTGCTTCTAATAGTTATTTTGCCATAGTAATGAATGGTGGTGTTGGGAAATGATCACCTTAATGATTGTAATTATTGTAATTGAGCTGCAATAGAACATTGTTCAAGGTTTCACATCGCGGAGTGTGTGAGTGTGTGTTCGAGGGGTGGGAAGGGTGGTGTAAGGACAGGAAGGGAAGATAAAAATATATACTCCTCGTGCTTCTTTATCGCTTCCTTTCCTCTCCAGATCTTCCTACCTCCACTATCTCTTCCTTTTCTTACCCTCTTCTCTTCCTCACTTCCCTCCTCCTCCTCTTCCTCCCCCTCCATTTTACTCTTCCGACTGCAGTATGGAGAGCCGATCGGAGCAGAGAGAGATATATCCAGAGAGGAATATGCGGTGGAAGAGGGAGGGATGAAGGAGTAGTGACAGGCTCGGTGTGTTTGATCTGAGCTGGGTTCCTCCCCACTGCAGCCCAGAAACACAGGCCACGTGCCGGCATCTAACGTGTGTGTGTGTACGCTACAGAATGTGTGTGTTTAGGTGTGATTGCTGCTCTTGTGTGTGTGTGTTCTTGGCATTGGGTGTGTTTGTGTAATGTATGCATATTCATGTGTGTGTGTGTGTGTGTGTGTGTGTGTGTGTGTGTGTGTGTGTGTGTGTGTGTGTGTGTGTGTGTGTGTGTGTGTGTGTGTGTGTGTGTGTGTGTGTGTGTGTGTGTGTGTGTGTGTGTGTGTGTGTGTGTGTGTGTGTGTGTGTGTGTGTGTGTGTGTGTGTGTGTGTGTGTGTGTGTGTGAAAGCTCGCCTTTTATCGGAAGCTACTTTGAAGCCATAGGTTTGGTTTTGCAGCTGCTATTAGCTTCTCTTTCCATTACCCATAATCCCTTGTGAGTGGTTACATATTGAGACAGGACTGATTCTGTGAACCTTACCTCTCTATCTGTGTCTGTATCTACGTTCCATGTCTGTCTCTGTTGGCAGAGGTAGCCTGTCTCATAACTGTCAGTGTTTGTCAGTATATCTGAAATGACTAGGTTAGCTACGTTAGCTATAGCTAGCTTACAGCAGATCTGCAACAATATTCGACGAATCATGCGATCAAATTGTTAAAATAAGCCCATCAAATATCGCGTCACTTTTTAGTGTCCCCTGGTCTCCGTTGTGTTTTGAGCTCGCTTTTACAGATCTCATATGGGGAAATTGGGCAACGCCCTCTAGCAATTTGGCAACACCCCCAGCCACTGGCATCCGCTGGGCTTTTGACTGGGACACACCCATGTGAGTCCTATCTGGGGTGCTACATCTGTATGCGGCGCTTTTAGAAAATGCTCTGCAAGTGTTTTGGCACTTTTCTCCTCATGGAAATGTTTGGGGTCGTTGTCGCCGTATTTGCGGGGTTGCAAAGACTGGAAAAGTGTTATGTAAACGCAGCCCGTTTACCATAACGTTGTACCTGAAAGGTGCATATCGGGTACTTGCCGATGCTAATGTGAGCTGTATCTGAAAGCCTTACTGCACAATAGCTGAAACCTTCTTCTCATTCGCCTTTCATTTTGAGAAGATGCAACGGTTTTGGGGAAATGTGTACTACTGGTACCAATAGTATTGGAATAACGACATACAGATACTATCAGCTTCTTCAAACGCACATTTTTCGGAAGCTAATGATGCTATACAAGAATACTCAAGAAAATAGTTCCCTACCTCGCCAGATGCTGTATCTGGCGAGGTAGGGAACTATTTTCTTGAGTACTCTTGTGTAGCATAAATAAAGAGATACTAATATGGTATTGGTGCAAATCACGTAGTCATGGAGGTGTTCTTGATACTGCTATCGGTATGAGAAAGCCTCAAGTCATGCTGCACAAGTCCTGACATTCAAAGTTCTTCTTCTCATTAACCTTTTGAAAACGTGAGAGGAAAAATGTTTCCTAATCTAACCGTCCAGAGTCCGGTCTGCCTGCAGCCTCAGCATCACAGATGGTTTACTTGTTGTTGGAATGGCCTGCTATGTTTACGACAAAACCAGTTCCAATAGTAGCAGGATTAAAGTAGTACAGATGCCAATAGCTGCTACTTTAAGATACTGCGTTCGGTATGAGAAAGCCTCAAGTCATACTGAAATTAAAAGTTCTCATTAACCTTACATGTTGAGTACGTGTGAGGAAATAGCAATGGTTTCCTAATCTAAGCGTCCAGTGGCTGAGAGTCCAGTCAGCGTGACATCCCCTCGGTTAGGGTGCCACTGATTGGTCCTGTCACTTTGAGAGGGCGGGACCTCAGGTCAGCTGTCCGTCACACGGCCGCCGGAGGCAGCGAGGCTGAGGAGGAGTGGATAACTGAGAGCAGGAGAGTTCCTCGCTGACGGAGCAAGAGGGACAGACAGATGAGTGACACGCCACGTTAATTAGGTAGAGAAGAGAGAGTTTTATGGTGTGTGATGGCGTTACACCAGGGGTTCTCAAAGTGCGGCCCGCGGGCCAATGGCGGCCCTCGGAAATGTTTCTGGCGGCCCGCGATAGTTAATGTGACACGCTGAAATGCATGCGTTATATTTTAATCCTCCATGGTTGTATCTAGTAAGAATTAGAATGGAATGTAAGAATGGTAAAACTGCGCCCCCTGGGTTGTCATTCCTAAATTATGAATGACAGCTTGTGGAAAGTTTGCTAGACTACTGGTTGCATGGCAACTAGGCATCTCGCGAGTTGCGGTAATTGGTTAGTACAATAAAGAAAGGATTTGTTTTGGAATTTGTGTTCCGTTTTTTCTTGGGCGGCCCTCAATCCAATATTGGGTACCTCAATTGGCCCTCACTCATCAAAACTTTGAGAACCCCTGCGTTACACCAACGTGTCGCTCGGCCAATACAAAGGGCCGATTTGGGCTTTTAGTTCGACTCTGCAGTGTTGGTGTTTCTCTTGGATAACATCTGTAAAACCTGAACGTGAATTATATGTCCGTACAGACTTGAATTACTCGTGATCAGTCCAATAGGCATTTACGAGCTTGAACAATTAGCTAATTAAACGTTTAGTTAATCAACAGAAAATCGATATCCAATTTAGATAATTGCTGACCGCAAACAAAACTAAAAGTGACCTTACGAGCATTTTCTTGACCTCCCTGGTTTGTAGACTCGTCTCTTTCGACTCCACTTCGAGCGATAGAACTGCTAACAAAGCACTGATATACTAACAAAGGACTGGCTTATCTAAAGCCAGTTGAGTAGCACTTGAAATGTTTTGCTCTATGAAGCCTGATGTACTTTATGATTCTGTTTTCCTCAAGTTTGTATCTTGTTGGTCGAACGCACTTATTGTAAGTCGCTTTGGATAAAAGCGTCAGCTAAATGCAATGTAATGTAATTAAGCTGAAAGTTACAGAACAGACTAGAATACAGTATAATTGGAAATCTGATATCTTTCAATAACAAGCAATGGGAAGACTTTGGCATTTGCTACTTAATTGATTAATTGGTGGGTCGTCACGAGACGCTAACCTCGAATAAGAGAATATTTTGGATATTAAGAGGCTTTTTGCCATTGAATACGCTGTCAGAAGATTTCCCACCGAGTCAGACACACATATAGGGAACATTGTATTTACCCGTATTGCACTTATTTGATTCAGATCCCTCTGCTATAAGTGTGCTTTGATTGATCTCTAATGTATCTCAATCAGTGCAGGGGGCTGAAAGAGAAAAGGGACGAAGAAGAGGATGAGGAGGAGGATGTTAGTCATCTCCGACCCCAGCTGCTGACCTGCAGTCAAACAAATGTCCGTCTGACCTCTGCCGCCTCAACACAAAGCAGCTTCTCAGCTCAAACTGAAACACTGACTCGTTCTCTTTGTCCCGTCATGTATCAGCTCAGAAAAGGTCTATTACTTCAGTACCAGTTAAAAAACACACTTGATTTAAAGACTGATTTGTAGAGGACATCAAATAACTCACACTTTGTCTACAAGTCATAGTTTGGCCACTCAACCTCAACCTCAAGGTGATAAAATATATAAATATCTCTCATACAGCCCATGGTGAAGAGCTATCTACTTGAGTATTGTGTTTTAATTAATTTAGGCTCAAGTACAAATAAATCAATGTTATTTTTGAAAAGAGAAAATGAAATCAAGGAGGCAGAAATCGTAAGAATGACAGAATAAGAAAAATATATATGCTTACCATTTTTTTACCGCACCTAATGTAAGAATATGTGCATGTATCTAATAATGTTTAATACGACCAAACTATATTTTTTGTTGACATAAATTGTTTATCAGACTTATATTTCAGGTGTTAATACGATACCTCCTGATAGAGCGCCACTGTGACGCGCCCTAAAACCCGGAAGTAAGTTAGCATTTTACCACTTCCTGTTCATTCGACAAAACGCAATTAAATCTCTCCGTAGGGTTTAGGAAACTATCTGAACTAAGGTCTGTGGTCGAGACACATCGAAGAGACGGATCACGTTTTGTTCTACGACATTAAATCCATCAGCAGAGACCTCGCTGGTGATTTCTGAAGAGTTGACGTGTCTGAGAAACGATGGTTGTTACCGAGTGGCTGAATAGGACTACAGACGTCGTGGACGGCGTTGTACGTCATTACGCCGAACACGTAAACACTCTGTTTCTGTTCTGCTTGAAAGCCAGTACCTGCCTCCTTCAAAGTGTTCAAACAAGCTTCAACTCGTTCAGTTTAGAATCTGTAGTTTCAATATGGATCTGAAGTCGGCGTGACGTTGAAGACGCGACCCGGCTGTGGTTCGTTGATAGCATAACGTTAGCATTTAGCTTCTGGCGACTAGATTTATGATTAGAACATTATAAAAGTAAGATAGACATGTGGAGATTATCTCTTAAATGTGTTTCAACCACAGACCTGATTTCAGCTGTTTTCCAGAACCCTATGGAGAAATTGCGTTTTTGTCGAAGGAACCGGAAGGAGTTTACTTCCTGGTTTTAGGACGCGTCACTGCGGCACTCTTTAGAGTCCACGGTGAAGAGCTATTCACTTGAATGGATTTAGGCTCAAGAAAAAAGAAATTCGGAAACAATTGAGTTCCTGAGAATAGCAAATGTAATTAAGGAGGTAGAAGTTACAGAAGAAAATACATTTTTAACATCTTTATCATTGCACCTAATGTAAGAATATGTGCATTTATCTAATAATGTTTGATAAGACCAAATTGAGATAGAATAATAGGTAGCTTTTCTGTTCTTAAAACTCACTTAAATTGTCTGTCAGACTTATTTGATATATATATAATCACTTGTAGTACACCTAAACGGATATACTATTCCTCTACGTCTGACAATATTTCAAATAACCAACACACTAAAGACAACGTTTTCTGAGCATTTGGATGAAATATTAAAACACTACAAATCCAGAAGGTGGATAAGTGTTGAAAGTCCTTTGATCCCTACTTTCTACGTAAAGAAACGATGTGAGAAAAGCCAAGTGAACTCCTCAGTCTGAGCGAGTGCATCGTCTCTTATCTGAGTCCATCAGCAGACTCCTACATTAGCCGGGGTCAGCAGGTCAATGCAGCCTCGGATCTCAGGGGTCAGAGGTCGTCTGTTTGAACCGGAGAGGAGGAGGCGTCGATGTCATTAAATCTGTCTCGGTCCTCGACCAATCACAGGGTGTAGATCGCTCCGCCTGGTACATTAAGAGGAAGAATTTCATACCCTGAAGTCACAAAGGGAAGTATATAGATAATAATAGTAACACTTTAGATTAAGGTACACATATTCACCATCAACTAGTTGTTGATTAACATGCATATATTAGCAGTATATTGGCTCTTTATTAGTCATTATAAAACACTTAGTAATGCCTTATTCTACATGACCATATTCTACAAGTACTAGGCCAGAGTTTGTCCTCAATAACCCCTGAGTGCTTATTTATTGTAAGTAAGGAAGTTGTTGTAATAATAATAATAATAATACATTTATTTTGGGGGGCGCCTTTCAAAACACCCAAGGACACCTTACAGGGTTACAGATTTACAATTTACATTTACAATTATACTTTACAAATTAAAACAGTCGATTTAGTGAAGTATCAGCCGGGGTAAGACAAGACAAACAACAGGAAATTGACTAAAAAAGGACACAGAAGGACACAGGGTACAGATTATAGGGGAAATGCCAGTTTGAACAGGTGGGTTTTGAATGTTGTTATGGAATCAGACTGTCGGATGCGTCGTGGCAGGGTGTTCCAGAGTCTGGGAGCCGAGCAGCTGAAAGCTCGAGCACCCATGGTTTTGAGGCGATAGCTTGGGACGGTAAGGTTGTACATGAGTTTGGGTCTTAATATGCTCAATATGGGCGTAATAAGGCAGTAGTACCACAAGAATAGTAATTCTCCCATAACACTTAACCTGTAAAGCCCGGGCGGTGTCTCAGGGCTTTTTAACATTTAACAACCTATTAATGTGTCATACCCACTTAAAGGTGGGGTATGTAAGTTTGGAGAAACCGGCTCGAGTGCGCTAGAATTTGAAAAAACACGACCGGAGAAAATCTGCCACTTCCTTACAGAGCCCCTCCCCCAACACACACGAACGCGCACATGACCAATGAGGGCATGAGATGAGTGTGTGCACAGATGGAAGGCTGACAGGCAGGTAGGCCGTCCAGTTACTTTAGCCGGCTCAGATGATTGGTCGTGCTTTTTACAGCGCCACGGCTTCCACAGAGGACAGATTGTTATGGATTTATTGTCAAAGCACTTCAGATATTCATTGCTATC
The DNA here is from genome assembly GCF_902827115.2 of Pseudochaenichthys georgianus. Taxonomy (NCBI): domain Eukaryota; kingdom Metazoa; phylum Chordata; class Actinopteri; order Perciformes; family Channichthyidae; genus Pseudochaenichthys; species Pseudochaenichthys georgianus. The sequence continues at coordinate 188,909 of NW_027263048.1, read as the reverse complement.
GGGATGTTAAGAGCATTCCATGGAATATAACAACAAGTGTATCTCGAGCCGGTTTCTCAAACGTACCTACCCCACCTTTAACGGGAAGAAACTCAGCCAACGGACGATACGAACCATTTTTACCGAAACAAAACAAGTCTTGCAAGAAGCGTCGAAATGAGCCCTGAGCGAAAACATGCTAATTTAGCACAGAACTCACGGTAGGAATACTTTATTACTTATCGGATCTGCATAAACAAGACATCAGATTAAAGCTGAGATTTCACGGTATTAGTATCATCACTGTGCGATCAAAACGTGGCAGGGGAAGCAAACACAGACATCACACAACGTAGCTTTACTGAGCCAAATCGGCAAATAGTCTCACCTCAGCTGTTGTTCTGATCAAACGTCGTGTTCAATGGCATTAAAACGATAAAAACGCTGCTGAAGGTTCATCCATAGGTTAATCCAATCTGTGTCACTTTGAAATTATTACTAATCCATCAGCAATGCAGTGTGTGTGTGTGTGTGTGTGTGTGTGTGTGTGTGTGTGTGTGTGTGTGTGTGTGTGTGTGTGTGTGTGTGTGTGTGTGTGTGTGTGTGTGTGTGTGTGTGTGTGTGTGTGTGTGTGTGTGTGTGTGTGTGTGTGTGTGTGTGTGTGTGTGTGTGTGTGTGTGTGTGTGTGTGTGGCCTAGCATTACTATACTTGTGGGGACCTACATCTGTCTACATAGTCACGTGTGGGGACTCGCCTCCCTTATGGGGACAAATTGGAGGTCCCCATAAGGGGGGTCATTAATTTTAGGGTGAAGACTTGGTTATGGTTAAGGTTAGGATAAGTCTCCAGGAAATGCTTGTAAGTCAATGTAATGTCCCCTGAAGTGATGTATACATGGTGTGTGTGTGTGTGTGTGTGTGTGTGTGTGTGTGTGTGTGTGTGTGTGTGTGTGTGTGTGTGTGTGTGTGTGTGTGTGTGTGTGTGTGTGTGTGTGTGTGTGTGTGTGTGTGTGTGTGTGTGTGTGTGTGTGTGTGTGTGTGTGTGTGTGTGTGTGTGTGTGTGTGTGTGTGTGTGTGTGTGTGTGTGTGTGTGAGAAATCAGTCTGCATGTAAAAAATACCAGGAGAATATGAGTAGGGAGAAGGTGGAAAAAAATGGAGACTGAGAGGAGAGGACATAATTATAATTACAGTCTTTAATCCTCTGGACACACATACACACACTGGGCGAGCTTTTAATTAACCATTTGGCGACAGGGGACTCTGGTATTGGGCTAATTATTTGAACCACACACTGAATCTCTTCCAGAGAGGCAGGCAGGTCCTCCTCGCTCTCGGCTCACCTGGTAATTGAAAGGTTTTTTCGTGGAGATCAGTTCCCGTGGAAATCCCTTGAAGCCAAAGTAAAAATCATCGAGGGACGGCGAGCTAAAGTTAGACTTCCATTATGCCGCAGACTTATCCACAGTGTAATACGGATTTAGTTTTTAAAAGGAGGACAAGGTGGCAGAATAACCGGCTGTCTTCTCCTTATTAAAGGTTGTTAAGGCGGCGCGACTTTATCTCGTTCTCAGCTCAGTTTTAACACCGGTGAATCCTAAGAGGGATTGTATTTGCAGAAAGGGAGCGCAGTAGAAATACTTTATGACAATACAGTTGAACATCCTGCCAGATAACATAAACACACACCATTACGAGAATCCGTGCATTTCCCTCTTGAAATAATTGGTTTATATGGAGACACGAAAACTTCAGTGAGTTTGAAGGGAAATAGTGTAAATGAAAGAGTATGTAGGTTTGAAGAAGAGGGCTAATAGTAGGTTTTAGTCTCCCTGGTTCCCTCCAGAAAAAGCCAATGGGATTTCTCCATTGAATTTTGGATTATTGCAGATAACAAACGTTTATGATACTTACACGGTTTGTTCAGCAGGATAGTCTCCACATATTAACACTGAAGTACAAAGCTAACCTTAGGCTATAAAAAGGTGACTAAGGTTGGGCTATAAAGGAACTACAGCACGGTCACATGACTTCACGTCACCACCGCTAAGCTAAAGGCGGCTAACGTTAGGCTATAAAGGAACTAGAGCACGGTCACATGACTTCACGTCACCACCGCTAAGCTAAAGGCGGCTAACGTTGGGCTATAAAGGAACTACAGCACGGTCACATGACTTCACGTCACCACCGCTAAGCTAAAGGCGGCTAACGTTGGGCTATAAAGGAACTACAGCACGGTCACATGACTTCACGTCACCACCGCTAAGCTAAAGGCGGCTAACGTTGGGCTATAAAGGAACTACAGCACGGTCACATGACTTCACGTCACCACCGCTAAGCTACAGGCGGCTAACGTTGGGCTATAAAGGAACTAGAGCACGGTCACATGACTTCACGTCACCACCGCTAAGCTACAGGCGGCTAACGTTGGGCTATAAAGGAACTACAGCACGGTCACATGACTTCAAGTCACCACCGCTAAGCTAAAGGCGGCTAACGTTGGGCTATAAAGGAACTACAGCACGGTCACATGACTTCACGTCTCCACCGCTAAGCTAAAGGTGGCTAATGTTGGGCTATAAAGGAACTACAGCACGGTCACATGACTTCACGTCTCCACCGCTAAGCTAAAGGCGGCTAACGTTGGGCTATAAAGGAACTACAGCACGGTCACATGACTTCACGTCACCTCCGCTAAGCTAAAGGCGGCTAATGTTGAGCTATAAAGGAACTACAGCACGGTCACATGACTTCACATCTCCTCCGCTAAGCTAAAGGAGGCTAATGTTGAGCTATAAAGGAACTACAGCGCAAAGCTTTTTCCGAACATAGGTCGTTATATTACCCCAAATAAGAATCCCTAAATCTAATGAAGTAGTTTTGTTGACAAAACTCTAATGTTGTTTTCTTAGTGTTCAAAATGTTACGTTTTACTCACTTTTAGGTGGTTGTTTTTAAGTTTCTATTTCACCTTCACAACATAGGAGTCAACACCTATTAGCTTGTGCAACGGTCTCTTCTTATCTATGAGTCTGATAACCACTGATAACGCCTGTTTAATGGCATGATAACATCGGAAGTGTGTTTTATATATTGTATTGCTCTTTAAGGGTCTATTAGTTACAGTTTGTTCTTGCTTGCCTCTAATAGTTGTGCTGCTCCTATCGGGCTCCTTACATAAAACATCAGTAGTGTAGGTTTAGTGTCTAAGTGTCCTGTATGATCTCTGTTCAACCGTTCTAAGCCATAGCATATATATATATATATATATATATATCATTTTTCAGATTGTGTTGTGCGTTGAATACTAGATTGATATTTAAAAATGGAATCTATCTATATCAGTTCATGTTGACGAGTGTTTTCAGGTGTATTTTTAACACATCTGACTGTGAGTGTGCATAAATGTGTCCATGTAGGTGTGTATATGCATATAAGTGTGTGTGTATGTGAGTGTGTGTGTGTGTGTGTGTGTGTGTGTGTGTGTGTGTGTGTGTGTGTGTGTGTGTGTGTGTGTGTGTGTGTGTGTGTGTGTGTGTGTGTGTGTGTGTGTGTGTGTGTGTGTGTGTGTGTGTGTGTGTGTGTGTGTGTGTGTGTGTGTGTGTGTGTGTGTGTGTGTGTGTGTGTGTGTGTGCCGGTGGAAGCAGCAGTCAGGTGGATGCAGTCTGTTTCTAAATCAGATCTCTGTGTGATTCACTGTGTTGATGAGTCACCACAGCAGCACGAGCAAAAACAGCCTTGTTTCCCAATACACCCCCTATTACACACACACACACACACACACACACACACACACACACACACACACACACACACACACACTTATCATCCTATAGCTATGGCTCCATGTGTTTCGATGTAGCGTTTAGTGTGTGTCTTCAAATGAGCAGTATATACTTGCCTGTGTTTTTCGATTGTGTGTGTGTGTGTGTGTGTGTGTGTGTGTGTGTGTGTGTGTGTGTGTGTGTGTGTGTGTGTGTGTGTGTGTGTGTGTGTGTGTGTGTGTGTGTGTGTGTGTGTGTGTGTGTGTGTGTGTGTGTGTGTGTGTGTGTGTGTGTGTGTGTGTGTGTGTGTGTGTGTGTGTGTGTGTGTGTGTGAGTGATTTGGTGACTAATGTAGAAGCTGCTGATGTCATGTGTTTGCTTCTCCTCGCTGCTGAACTCCTCATTTCCTGGCCATTTATCAGCCAATCACCTCACACACACACACACACACACACACACACACACACACACACACACACACACACACACGGCTCGAATATGCAGGCAGTACAATATCCAGTAAACTATTGACTTTGTGTGATAAGTTGTGAGCAAAGAAAGCACGTCAAACAGGAAAGAGAAACCATGAGATAAGTGTGTGACGAAGAAGCTCACGAGAAAGTGACCGAGAGCCTTTTAGATTAAAATAGTAACAGTAACACAAATAGATGCAATGGTAGTATAACTCAGATCTTCACCTTAAATGCAAGTAGCAACACTCAGTAACTTCAGGAAGTGAAACCGGCCGCATCCCAACACTCCCAACATGTCGTCTGGACCTTTTTTCTGCCTCACACTAATCGGATATAATTGATCCGAGCCTCACACACGTGTGGCTCCTGAAACAAGATGCCGGTAACATGTGTGCTCTGATTGAATATGGATCAGGTGAAAGTGCCTAAAGGACGAATAGCCTCCCATCGTCCTGACCAACTGGGTTCACACCACGGCTGGAATCGAAGTATTGACCTTGAAAAAAAGGCTTACGTTGTTTTAGTTGCATTCTCACATTTCTATTCTAATAGCACAACCTGGTGAACGTCTGTGCGACCTGTAGACGTTGCGTTGCAGTGTCGTTGTCGGGTTTTGGATGTGTTTGTTTGTGGTGTATACTTAAGCAATCATACATGAGAAGCAACCATCCAGTACAGGCGTACGGACCTCGGCGCAAGTGCCTCGATCCTGCCGCAGTACTGTCGTACCAATAATGACGTTCAAGAACGGCCTCAAGTGTATGATTGCGATTCTATAACACAAACTATCATTGTAATCAACAATATCGTAAAATAATTTCATAATGTGGGCTAATTTTCTCCTAGTTTCTCTAGTTAATCTCCGTCAGAAAGTAGTTCCTAGAAAGTAGTTCCCTTGGTAACGCTAGCCGATCAATCGAACACTCCTGCTTCCCCCCTTACAGTTATTGATATAATTATAGTAAATAATATATTATTAACCAATTTATTGAAAACAATTTATTGACAACAATTCTTGAATTAGGCTATTTAAAGCGCGTTGCTCCACATCTTTCTGTTGTCTAGAGATGGAGCCCAGTAGCTGCGAAGCGATGACCCGTTTGTATGCCCGCTAACGGACATGCATTCTCTGGCCTCCAACCCTGCCTCCGCCAGCCGCTGTATGCAGGTGCTTCTGACGCAATGGTTTGTGTAACGCGTAGCAGTGCCAGCCTCTTCACTAATGCGAAAAGCAAACTGCAGGCAGTTTGCTTTTAGGCCCAACGGTATACCGTTTTTCTCAGACGCGGAGGGATACTGACTTGTTGTGAAAAGGCACGTTCTATTTTACCGTTGTTTGATCGTGGAATCAAACACGCCTATTGACCAATCAGAGAGCTTGCTCACACCTATGTGTTATAGAATGTTGCTTTGCTCGTGCTTTAAACCAGTGTTCAAAATCAAGATCTTTAGTGTTCAAATGCAAAGTCCCACAAATGTGCATGTTTAGAGTTTTGAAATTGGCGGGCATCAATGTGACGGAGCGACTGCTTTAATCAAGTTTTGATAATGTATCAAATTAAGTTTTATTTATATAGCGCATTTATAAACGATTTTTGGTCCAGCCATATAATAAAAATAGCCTACAGTAGAGACACGTTACAGCAAATACAACAGCCCAGATTGTTCAGAATATCAGTATGATAAAAACGACACCCTCTATCCATAGACCCTCTATCCTCAGACAGAGGGTCTGAGGATAGAGGGTGTCGTTTTTCCCTCTGTCCTCAGACCCTCTGTCCTTAGACCCTCTGTCCTTAGACCCTCTATCCTTAGACCCTCTGTCCTTAGACCCTCTGTCCTTAGACCCTCTATCCTTAGACCCTCTATCCTCAGACCCTCTGTCCTTAGACCCTCTGTTCTTAGACCCTCTGTCCTTAGACCCTCTGTTCTTAGACCCTCTGTTCTTAGACCCTCTATCCTTAGACCCTCTATCCTCAGACCCTCTGTCCTTAGACCCTCTGTTCTTAGACCCTCTGTCCTTAGACCCTCTGTTCTTAGACCCTCTGTTCTTAGACCCTCTATCCTTAGACCCTCTGTCCTTAGACCCTCTGTCCTCAGACCCTCTGTCCTCAGAACCTCTATCCCTCTGTTATTAGACCCTCTGTTCTTAGACCCTCTGTCCTTAGACCCTCACATCGTACAAGGAAACACTTCCAGAGAAAACCCACAGTTTAAAGGGAACATGGGAGAAACCTCAGGGAGAGCAACAGAGGAGGGATCCCTCTCCCAGGACGGACAGACTGCAATAGATGCCGTGTGCAAATCTAAGAGATAACACATTTTACAGCATATAGACCGAATGTTAGGAAATGCATGTGTCTGTAATGAGAAGATGAATCCACGAGGATGTCAACAATCCTGAGGAAGCCATCAGGGAAGCAGCATGACGATGTCGATATAATAACCATTGTTTATGTTGTGGGACTTGTAAGCAGGCTTTGAAGCTGAAGCCACCCCATCATGTTTCTCGTATACCTATGAAACCGCTCTGTCCTCGTTACCCCAGCTGTAGTTGCTATCGGTGCGGATGCCATGGGGTTTAGATTTAAAAACTGGAGACAACAGCAACCGCTCACTGTTGAGAAGCTTCTTATATTGTAGAGTTGCCCCATGTTCATTTACCTTCTGTTCATGGGTCACTGTTGGCCCTTCTGGATTTCATTATCCAACAACTCATGGTCAGAAAACATCGATTGTAAATCAGCCACTGCAGTATTCAAATACCTTAGATCCTGAAACCGCTTCAACAATTCTATTCGGCTTATTTTGCACTAATATCTGTTGCACTGAGTATTTGTTTTGAGCCTTACCTTCTGCAGAGTTTACGTTAAATGTACAAGCATATGTTGGTGCATATTTGTGTGTGTACGTGTGTGTGTGTGTGTGTGTGTGTGTGTGTGTGTGTGTGTGTGTGTGTGTGTGTGTGTGTGTGTGTGTGTGTGTGTGTGTGTGTGTGTGTGTGTGTGTGTGTGTGTGTGTGTGTGTGTGTGTGTGTGTGTGTGTGTGTGTGTGTGTGTGTACGTGTGTTCAGCAAGTGACAAGGCAGGCAAGGATGTTTAGTAGATTTATCGCTAAGGTGAATGTTGTGTGTGTGTGTGTGTGTGTGTGTGTGTGTGTGTGTGTGTGTGTGTGTGTGTGTGTGTGTGTGTGTGTGTGTGTGTGTGTGTGTGTGTGTGTGTGTGTGTGTGTGTGTGTGTGTGTGTGTGTGTGTGTGTGTGTGTGTGTGTGTGTGTGTGGAGACAGAATAGGCGGTCATCAGTTCTCCTGACAGTTTTACGGCTGCTGAGCTAGCAGGACGCCGTGGGATGTTAGTTAGCCCACCTCTTCACACACCAGACGTGTGTGTGTGTGTGTGTGTGTGTGTGTGTGTGTGTGTGTGTGTGTGTGTGTGTGTGTGTGTGTGTGTGTGTGTGTGTGTGTGTGTGTGTGTGTGTGTGTGTGTGTGTGTGTGTGTGTGTGTGTGTGTGTGTGTGTGTGTGTGGCTAGAAATGACCTTGTATGTTAAATCTTAAAGTCATGAAAGGGAGCTGTAACAAAATATATCTCTTAGTCTCAACTCGTCTCATTATTAAGCAAGTGTTGGCCTCTCTCAAGCACCTCTGAAGACACTTAGCAACATGTAGCATACTCTAACATCGTTGGTACACTTAATTATCCCAGGGACACAACGACATGCTGACTGCAGTGGGACTCGAACCTGCTATCCCCTGATTCGAAGTCCAGCACACTATCCACTGAGCCACAGCTTTTTGGGCCTGGGACTCTTTACATTGCAGAACATTTCCAAGCAAGCGCTTATAGTCGTAACACCGGTGGATAATCCCCAGCGGATACGATTGCTACCATTCGTTGTATGTGGAACCCTTTGAACAAGAGAACACAATCTATTCCTAAATCTAATCAAGTCGTTGTGTTTCCTACCTACACCCAAATGTTGTTTTGTTTGTGTTCAAGATATGACCTCATATACAGCTCAAACCAAGCTAAAGCAGACTTTAACGCGGGTGGGACTAACGGACATAATATTCTTGTTTATTGGTTCAAATGGTCTCAATTCGTAGATACACATACATTCATGATACAGACCAATCGTATCATTGATAGCGCATTGTGTTGAGGCCCCCTTGACTAAGTGCTGAACCCTACTTTAGGATACATGCAATGTCCACCAATATGTATCCTAAAATGGTTGTAGACCAAGCCCGAACATCGACCTCTCTCCCTGAAGAAGCCCCGATGGACGTGAATGCATTCAAGCCAGAAACCGCTGAGACGCTCTCCAGCTGAACGCCAGACATTAACACCGCTACGCTACGTCAGCATCATGTCTCATTCCACCTTTTATATCATTGTGGTTCCTCTGAAACTGTGCGAGGCAGCAACATTTCGGCAGCAAATCAATTACCTTTAACTGCTGATATGCAATTGCAGCAACAGCTACACCACCGTGCTACCTTTGCAGACTCGCTAGCTTAGTGTAGGATAAGCAGAAAAAGGGACCTGCGAATGTGGAATCTCATTAAATACAATGTTTTCTACTTGCACTTTCACAGGACTTCATATCTTTCATGGTCCGACGAATCTTTGTATAATATTGTGAACAACGCTTCCATTGGGTTTTAATAAGATTTGACTCTATATGGAAATATATTCGTAAAGATAGGGAAGGTTTTGTTGGACCTATCGAGAGGTGAAGTCCATCCCCTTCCGGTGGACCTCCATGGGACCTTGTTTCGGAGATATCATGTATTGAAGTCAATGGCGAGAGAAATATTATCTTTCGATCCCGTTTGGTGCCACGAATTACACACATGATGTTTGTCCATTTAAAAGATAATTTTGCGAGTCAAAAAAATTAAAATGTGTCGTAAAGCTAACAGTAAGTAACACATTTTTGTTGTGTGAAACCGCTCAAGATGACAATTCAGTGAAAAGACGGACATTATAATGCCGGGGGGGGGGGGTGTCTACAGAAGGTCCAGTTGTGATAGACACGGTTCGCCACTGCACCAACACCAAGACGGCCGTCACGTTGGGACATTTCACTTCTTTCTTTCAGAATGAGGCGGAAAGTATTAAACGAGGTGAAAATCACTGCTAGTCTGGGCACGTTGAGAGCTGTGCATACACACACGAGGAGTTAGTCGGTTCCGTGAGAGCCAGCATGCGGGACCGCGACTATGGGATTTGTAGTCTTTCTAGTTGCGTATTTTTCATGTTCTTATATTTCAACAGTTTTAAGACAAACTGTGACTTTTTTTAAATGGAAATGATTTTTTCAGATTGACAAACATGTAATTCATGGCATAATTTAACCGGGATCGAAAGATAATCGTTCTCTCCCCATTGACTTCAATACATCATTTTTCAGAAATAAGGTCCCATGGGGCGGAAGTAGATGATGTGTTTTGACTTTTATGATTTTATGAGTGAAATTGACAAAAGTACAGAGCTACTTGCTACTTGCTACTTGCTACTTGCTACTTGCTACTTGCTACTTGCTACATGCTACATGCTACCTGCTACTTGCTACTTGCTACTTGCTACTTGCTACTTGCTACATGCTACATGCTACCTGCTACTTGCTACTTGCTACTTGCTACTTGCTACTTGCTACATGCTACATGCTACTTGCTACTTGCTACTTGCTACCTGCTTAACACACTTCACACCAGTAGCATAACTTACACCATCACAACTAAGCTAAAGACAGACTAGTATTTGTCTTGAAAAGCAATTGCTTTATTTATGAACAAATATATTCGTAAAGATAGGGAAGGTTTTCTTTATAATACGCGTTTTTCTGGGCCATCATCAGAAGGTAGCATCTCACTGGTTTTAGTTGGTCAAAAAGCCAATGGGATTTTTTAACAGGATTATCGGTGGTAACAGAAAATAAGCTCGGTGGCATGTGTATTTACTTTTGTGATTAAATTAATTAAATTGCCAAAAATACAAAGCTAACGTTTGGCTACCAACAAACTTAACAACAGTAGCATAACTTGTCTTACATTATCACAACTGAGCTAAAGACAGACTAGTATTTGCTTTATTTAAGAGACGTTTAAAACCAAAACCACCTTCAATGGTAGAATTGATTAATTGTAATACATCCTTTGCCTTATGTCTATGTTTGGTCAATACTTACCTTCTTGTTTGATCGTGATCCACTGTGAATCAGCCTCTATTCTGCACTTCTAACACTTTTAAATGAGAAATCGCCGATAGATATTTCCTAAGCAAGACATGACCGCTTCATATTTCGATTCATACATGTATGAAGTGTTGCAGGAATACGTCTTGATAACAGAACTGATTTAGCATTATAGCAAACCCCCTCTACAAGGAGTCCATGTCTTTTTAAATGAGTGTTTGGATGAAGTAGTGGATGCGTTGGTTCCGGTGATGCATTGATCAGAAACACGGGGTCAGCAGCATCAGTACCCTCCAATAACCTGCAGATCAAAAGTCTGAGGATGAGGGAAGCCGACGTGCTAAATGCTAACTAATTTCTCGCATTTACGACTCGGGATTAATGTCCTGGTCCCTCGTCTGTGACTCACTGCTTTTTGGTTGGATGCCGGAGTAGATGCATCTCATTGGTTGGTTATTGGTACCAGTACTGATCCAGTGTGTTTGAACCAGAACTCTGAAAGGACAGATCAGCTCTGTTCTCTCTCGCCAATATCCAGTGCTGCCAGTTAGAGGTATCTTCATGTTGGAACCAGCAGTGTAGCTGGTGAGCTTGCTCCAGGCTCTCTCTCTCACACACACACACACACACACACACACACACACACACACACACACACACACACACACACACACACACACACACACACATATATTCAGGCACACGCATATATTCAGGCACGCGCATATATTCAGGCACATACTGCAGCTGCTTCAGCAGAGCTAAAATGGGGATATGTGTAGCTCTGTGTGTGTGGTCTAGCATTACTATACTTGTGGGGACCTAAATCTCTTTACACACTGTGTGGGGACTCGCCTCCCTTATGGGGACACATTGGAGGTCCCCATAAGGGGAATCATTAATTTTAGGGTGAAGACTTGGTTAGGATTAGGGTTAGGGTTAGGCATGTGTTGGTTATGGTTAAGGTTAGGATAAGTCTCCAGGAAATGCATGTAAGTCAATGTAATGTCCCCTGAAGTGATGCATACATGGTGTGTGTGTGCGTGTGTGTGTGTGTGTGTGTGTGTGTGTGTGTGTGTGTGTGTGTGTGTGTGTGTGTGTGTGTGTGTGTGTGTGTGTGTGTGTGTGTGTGTGTGTGTGTGTGTGTGTGTGTGTGTGTGTGTGTGTGTGTGGTTGTGTGTGTGTGTGTTGTGTGTGTGTGTGTGTGTGTGTGTGTGTGTTGTGTGTGTGTGTGTGTGTGTGTGTGTGTGTGTGTGTGTGTGTGTGTGTGTGTGTGTGTGGTGTGGTGCTGTGTGTGTGTGTGTGTGTGTGTGTGTGTGTGTGTGTGTGTGTGTGTGTGTGTGTGTGTGTGTGTGTGTGTGTGTGTTGTGTGTGTGTGTGTGTGTGTGTGTGTGTGTGTGTGTGTGTGTGTGTGTGTGTGTGTGTGTGTGTGTGTGTGTGTGTGTGTGTGTGTGTGTGTGAGCCTCTCCTTGTCTGCTCACAGTAACCTACTTTCATGGAGCCCACTCACTCAGAATGATAAAAATACTGCACTCCTGTTCCTCTCCGTCTATCTTTACTCCCATCACATCCTCCACCCCTCCTCATCCTTCTCTTCTCTAACCATCTTTACCTCCATCCCGTCCTCTTTCCACATTTCCATTTCTCCCTTTTCGTAGCATCTTCCTGCATCTCCATCTTTCCCTCCTCCCAACATGAACTTCCATTACTTCCTTCTTTCTCAACTTTCCTTTCTATGTCTACACGACCCTTCCTCTGTAGCGTCTCTTTTCTTCAGTCATGGTCACATCCTTCACACCTTATCCTCCTTTCATTCCTTCTCTTGTCCATACTTAATTATTCACCTCTCTTTTATTCAATATTCTCCGTCTTTTCTCGATTCTTGATTTGTCTTTCGCGCTCTCTTTTTTCATTGTGTTCCTTTCACTTCTTCCCATTGAAGCGATGCTGATGCTGCAGCTGTCGGCCTGACTGACCTCAGATTGTGTGATGGAGGGAGCGAGAAAGTGGGAAAGGCAACAAAGGAAAGAAAGGATGGAAGAGAGCAGTCAAAGAATATCTTCCGGCGAATACGTTCGGACTAAGAGAAAGAGGTTTTATCTCAGGATAGCATGAGAAAGAGAGGGAGGGGAGATTACAACAGAAAGATGTGATGCCTTTGGCTGGATGGGAGGAATATGGCTAGAAGTGGAAGCTGCTATAGATTTAGAGTGATGTATTCAGGGTCCTTTTTAAAAAGAAAATGTAATGTTCAAGATCTGATATTCAAAATGTTCAACAATGAGATTAATGATCGTTCAACACACACTCGTACAGCTTCTTGATTTGCAAGTGACTGACTTTCCTTCAGTTGGACAGATTAGATGAATCCCATTTGTTATAGAGTGCCACTCTTACCCCTTTCACACCAACGCGGTACCAGGGCCGGTTCGGAGCTTGGAAAGCACCGGTTTTTCCTGTTCACACCGCCTCTAAGCTCCGGAATCCGGTTCGTTTCAAGCACCAAAAAGTTGTCGGTCTCGAAAGCAAGCACCGCATACGTCACGCTTACGTCGGATCTGGGCTGTGTCCAAATAATACGCGACATGCACCTTTCCGTCAGCTTCAACATGATCTGTGGAAATAACATTGAGAATCAGTTTTAATGTTAGACCATAGTACTTAATGCTGCAAAGCTGGGTATTTTGAGCTTGGCGCATGCAGAGGCTAACAGCTAGCTCTAACGCCAT
>NW_027263048.1:168269-170769 GCF_902827115.2 Pseudochaenichthys georgianus | reverse complement strand
GTGTATATCAGTATGTAGTGTCTCTACTTTAAAGAGTCCTCTCCTGCTGATGTTCAGGTGTATATCAGTATGTAGTGTCTCTACTTTAAAGAGTCCTCTCCTGCTGATGTTCAGGTGTATATCAGTATGTAGTGTCTCTACTTTAAAGAGTCCTCTCCTGCTGATGTTCAGGTGTATATCAGCATGTAGTGTCTCTACTTAAAGAGTTCTCTCCTGATGATGTTCAGGTGTTATCAGTATGTAGTGTCTCTACTTTAAAGAGTCCTCTCCTGCTGATGTTCAGGTGTATATCAGTATGTAGTGTCTCTACTTTAAAGAGTCCTCTCCTGCTGATGTTCAGGTGTATATCAGTATGTAGTGTCTCTACTTTAAAGAGTCCTCTCCTGCTGATGTTCAGGTGTATATCAGTATGTAGTGTCTCTACTTTAAAGAGTCCTCTCCTGCTGATGTTCAGGTGTATATCAGTATGTAGTGTCTCTACTTTAAAGAGTCCTCTCCTGCTGATGTTCCAGGTGTATATCAGTGTGTAGTGTCTCTACTTTAAAGAGTCCTCTCCTGCTGATGTTCAGGTGTATATCAGTATGTAGTGTCTCTACTTTAAAGAGTCCTCTCCTGCTGATGTTCAGGTGTATATCAGTATGTAGTGTCTCTACTTTAAAGAGTCCTCTCCTGCTGATGTTCAGGTGTATATCAGTATGTAGTGTCTCTACTTTAAAGAGTCCTCTCCTGCTGATGTTCAGGTGTATATCAGTATGTAGTGTCTCTACTTTAAAGAGTCCTCTCCAGCTGATGTTCAGGTGTATATCAGTATGTAGTGTCTCTACTTTAAAGAGTCCTCTCCAGCTGATGTTCAGGTGTATATCAGTATGTAGTGTCTCTACTTTAAAGAGTCCTCTCCAGCTGATGTTCAGGTGTATATCAGCATGTAGTGTCTCTACTTAGAGATGCGATCACAATGTGTTGGAGTGCAAGCCAATAGAAGCGTGGCTGTTACATAGTGATATCACTAAAGATTCAGTGTGGTTCAAAAGTGCCACGGATATTTATTTAAACAGTTAGAGCATGAAGGAACAATCCTGTATCTCAATCAGGAGGACCCTAAGGGCCAAACTGGACTCCAGGGGACCGAGGCTCGGATCTCACGTACTTTTATTTTTACAAGGACAGAGCCTCAAAGCTTAAACGGTCACTTCACCTAAATGTTTAAAACGGCCATTTCTGCACATTTACTCCTCGTGTGCAGCCATTTTGAAATAGTGCCTAAAAAGTGTTGCTTGTGCATAAATACCAATCATCCCTCTCTCTGTGTGTGTGTGTGTGTGTGTGTGTGTGTGTGTGTGTGTGTGTGTGTGTGTGTGTGTGTGTGTGTGTGTGTGTGTGTGTGTGTGTGTGTGTGTGTGTGTGTGTGTGTGTGTGTGTGTGTGTGTGTGTGTGTGTGTGTGTGTGTGTGTGTGTGTGTGTGTGTGTGTGTGTGTGTGTGTGTGTGTGAGGTCAGTGTTGTTGGCAGTGCAGGGCTTGGTTGTGGCCATCAGAAAGCCATTTTAATTAACGAGAGAGGAACGTACACACACTTTTTGCAGCGCTCACCAATAATATTGTTGCCAACAATGTCCACTCTCTAATTGCTTCCGATTTCTTTCTCTCTCAAAAACAGGAGTAAAGTGGGAACGGAAAGAGAGGAAAAGAGAGGAAGAAAGGGATAAGGCAAGGAGTAGGAAGGAAGGGAATGACAAATAAATATTATGAGAAAAAAGTGTGAGGAAGAAAGGGAACAGGACGAAACTGAAAGAAAGAGAAACTAAACAGAAACAGAGACACTACAGGGGGATGAAGAAATGTGAGGAAAAGAGACACACACACACACACACACACACACACACACACACACACACACACACACAGAGGGAGTGTTACCTTCCAGGTTGTTAGGCCAGCAGTGTGTGTTTCTGCTGAATAATAGATGCTGTAGCAGGGCAGCATGTAGCCCACACACACACACACACACACACACACACACACACCCACACACACACTCATCAGCATCTATGTGTTGCATATGGTTACTGTGAATTGATTTGCAACACAATCCAGCAAGTCGTCCGTACTCTGGTTACTCTGTCCAGAGGATGCTAGCATGTTAGCGATGTGCTAGCTGTGTATTATATGCCAGATTTTACAATATAGAATAAAGACGTTTGTAAAGAATTAAATGTTAAAAAAACGGGGTTTCTTAGGCCAGTTCCCTTTTTTGTGGATACACACTGAACAAAAATATAAACATAACACTTTTGTTTTTGCTCCCATTTTTCATGAGATGAACTCAAAGATCTAAAACATTTTCTATAAACACAAAATAACCATTTCTCTCAAATATTGTTCACAAATCTGAAAACATCTGTGATAGTGAGCACTTCTCCTTTGCCGAGATAATCCATCCCACCTCACAGGTGTGGCATATCAAGATGCTGATTAGACAGCATGATTATTGCACAGGTGTGCC
>NW_027263048.1:148269-163269 GCF_902827115.2 Pseudochaenichthys georgianus | reverse complement strand
TGTGTTCATGTTTACATAACATTTTAAATGTCTTCTAACCATGATGATGGTGCACCAAGGGCCGTGCTCTATTGGCTTGAAAACAAAAAAAAGTGCGCACAATTGCACAAGCTTGAGGAAACATGAAAATATTCGTAGTGCCTTTGTATTGTTTTTTAGGCTGGGTCTCCGTGGGGTCTTAAAAAGTATTAAAAGTTGATAAATCAATTTAACGAAAATGAAAGCTATTACAAAGTATTAAAAAGTATTAAAGGGCATTTTCCAAGGTCTTACATGTTGTAGCTTGTTTTCAATAAGTATATGAATGGTCCAGAGAGGTTGTATTCTACCGTCTGCCTGAATGTAGTCATGGCGTAGGCGTGTCGTGTGATTCTGTGTAGTTTATTGATGGCATCCCGTTGGATCTGACGTCATTTGAACAGGACATCGCACGCTCACTGCTTGATAGCGCGCGAAGGTCCGTTTACGCCGGTTGCTAAGCAACATCGTTATGGGGAAATGCAAGTCTGCGTCCAAATGGTTGGAAGATAAGGAGGAAGGACAATCAATACTGTATATAGTCAATGTGAGGTGAAGTGTGTCGCCAAGGTAACCGGTTAGAACTCGACGTGGCGATGAGGTCTTAAGATGTACGGAAAGGGTCTTAAAAAAGGTCTTAAAAGGTTTTCTATGTGACTTCAGGATTCCTGCGTACACCCTGTTCGGAGAGAAACACTGACTTCATTTACAAATGATTCTAAGCATTGACACGGTGTAGCTCTCTAACTCAACACCTCCTTCTCTCACAGCATCATAGGTACGGTATACATTACGATGAGTGTACACTATGAAGTCTACGATAGATGCATCGTTATAACCTCATTGGGGATTTGGGAGCAAGCATCAAGAACATTTCCACCACTTTAATCAAAACACCCAATAAGAGAATATTGCAGTTTCTGGGTAAAATCGTGTCGTTGTATTTTACTTAGTTGACGATTTTTATGCAAATAATAATTCCTTTATCCGTCTGTCAGAGGGTAAAGGCATGTTGTATGTACGCAAGCGTAAATAAATTACAGATACAGACAAAAATCAAAGTGCATTCAAAGTGCATTCAACCATGAAGTGCATACGCTTCCAATGTGCCACACCATCATGAGTGCTATTACGTTAGCTTTAAATATGCCCAACCTGTTAAAGTCTATGATGAGGGCGATGTGTTGGGTCCTTCCATTTGCAAATAGATGTATGGAGGCAGCCCTGAGAGACGTGGAGCCTCTGCTCACCACTGCAGCTAGAGGAGAGAGGGAGGAGGAGAAGGGGGAGAGAAGGGGAGACACGTGACAATGTCTCTCCCTTCCCCTGGGCTCTGGATAACAGGACAGAGAGAAATATGGAGGGGGGGGGGGGGGGGATACAAGATGGGTTTGGCTGCTAAAGAAGGCGTGAGAGGGACGGGAGCAGAGAGGAGGTGAACCACAGGAAGGAGGGAAGAGTGATGGCTTTAGGGGGGGAGAGAGGGAGGGAGGTGAGAGTGATATATGGAGAGAGTGAGAGTACGGGAGGAAGGATGGGAGGAGGGTGAGGAGAGGCAAAGATGGAGATGGAATAAGGGGGAAGGGAGAGAGAGGGAAATGAGAAAGAGCCAACGCAGAAAGGAGCCCACTCAGAGAGGGTGTGTGTGTGTGTGTGTGTGTGTGTGTGTGTGTGTGTGTGTGTGTGTGTGTGTGTGTGTGTGTGTGTGTGTGTGTGTGTGTGTGTGTGTGTGTGTGTGTGTGTGTGTGTGTGTGTGTGTGTGTGTGTGTGTGAGAGCGCTGCAGTAACCTGCTTTTCCCTGCTCCCTATGATCAATCACTCAGCACAGCCGACATAACACACACACTCTGCTGTTACACACACACACACACACACACACACACACACACACACACACACACACACACACACACACACACACACACACACACACACACTGTTGTCCTGTAGATTATACACTCAATTACCATGCATGGTCCATATTGCCAATTATAGTTATTTTTCAACGTTCATGTTTATTCATATAAAACATTTTAAATTGAATTCAAGGTTTTCGTATGAACACAGAAGACGGTCCATGCTCACCATGACTTCTCGCTGTGTGTGTGTGTGTGTGTGTGTGTGTGTGTGTGTGTGTGTGTGTGTGTGTGTGTGTGTGTGTGTGTGTGTGTGTGTGTGTGTGTGTGTGTGTGTGTGTGTGTGTGTGTGTGTGTGTGTGTGTGTGTGTGTGTGTGTGTGTGTTTATACGTGAGAACCAATGGAAGACCTCGAAGAGAAGACACTTTTTGGAAACTTCTCCAAAGCCTGGTAGAAAGCACGACCAGAGCTTTATTCCGCTAAGTACTAGCTTGCTGGCTAGTTAGCTCGCTGTCACATTCCGCCATGCTCTAGCGATCCACTGGTTACAGACACTGGGTCACGTGTTGTGTAATGTAAATATCAACAGCAATGAGCTTCAGTGTTTGGATTTAGCAGTAAGTCACGTCATGAACCCTTGCTCCTTAACGCAACTTAACGTCAACGCAAAACCCAACAATGTGGAGCAGGCGACTTACCACATGTGTTTGTACACGCTTATACGGAAGTTAGCACGTTGCATATAAACATTACACGTACAGACATTGTATAATTGAAATTAGTATTTTAGTCGTATTGCATTTTTCTATTTCAGACTTGATTTAGGATAGCGTCTTTTTCACACTGCTTTTGTAGTTTTCCTGACTTGCTTGATTCAAAAAGGCAAGCAGTCACTTAGTCATTATCACAATCCTGTGTGCCTCCATGGATGCATTACATGTTAGACGCTTTTATCCAAAGCGACTTACGTACTTAATACTGTGGGGACTCAACGACATGCTCACTTCCGTGGGGTTCGAACCTGTGACCCCCTGATCCGAACACCAACGCACTATTCCACTGTGCCACACGTCTCCCTGCATTATGATCTGGATGTCGTTCATGTCAGTACACGTTTCTCAACCAGTGCATACACTTGGTGGTCCATTTTAGTCTTTGAAAATGAATAACAGAATAATTATTGACCCTAGTTCAAGGTTTCTCGACACACGTTGTTTGTCTTGCACTACTGTGATCAGCCAGTAGGAAACATTGGGAGCATGCTGACTCGGTGAACTCCAAATGTTCGTTTAAACCACAATGAAGGCACTTTTTCCAGTTCATACTCATGGACAGGATAAACCCTCCCTTATCAGAAAACTAGAAGTGACTTCAAAGTCATCTAATTGCAACAAAACCAATCTCTTTGTGCTATCATAGAAACATTACATAATAATAATAACTTATATTTCTGTGACGCTTTTCTTGAAGCAAAAAGAAACAAAACAAAACAGAAAAGCAGTCAGGAGGAAGTTGGTTGAGAGGGGGGGGGGCTTATGGATGCAGAGTTGAAGAAGTGGGGTTTGAGGCGGGACTGGAACAGGGTGGGGGACTCACGGAGGTCTTGGGGGAGGGAGGTCCAGAGCCACAGAGAAGGCTCTGTCCCCGAAGCTCTGGAGTCTGGCCTTGGGGATGGAAAGCAAACCGGCTGAGGTGGATCTGAGGGACCGGGGGGGTTGGTAGAGGATGAGGAGGTCAGTGAGGTAGGGGGGGCCAGATGGTGGAGGGCTTTGAAAGTGAGGACCAGCAGTTACCTGTGCTCTTTGTTGCAGAGGTAAGTTCATACTACAGTTACATCGAACATACATTCAGGACATCAATCCCCACAGGAGCAACTTGGGGTGAAGTGTCTTCAGGGACACAACGACATGCTGACTGCAGTGGGACTCGAACTTGCTATCCCCTGATTCGAAGTCCATCACACTATCCACTGAGCCACAGCCTCCCAGTTCATTCCAAATGTTTGTGTGTGTGTGTGTGTGTGTGTGCGTGCGTGTGTGTGTGTGCGTGTGTGTGGTGTGTGTGGTGTGTGTGTGTGTGTGTGTGTGTGTGTGTGTGTGTGTGTGTGTGTGTGTGTGTGTGTGTGTGTGTGTGTGTGTGTGTGTGTGTGTGTGTGTGTGTGTGTGTGTGTGTGTGTGTGTTCATGTGTGCTGACTTTATCTTTGGCAGACACACTGGAGAGAGAGAGCCGTTGATGAGGGCCAGAATTAATGACAGACGAAGGGGAACACACACATACACACACACACGCACACACGCACACACACACACACACACACACAGGGCCCAGTGTATTTAGAATTCAGAGATGACAGTTCATTGATTTCCGGGGCCCTGCTGTGACGTCACACGGTAATCTAATCACTGTAGACTCCGGGCAGTCAACGAGAGGACAGGCGTCCATGTGACTCTTCTAATGGAGGATAACAATGACGGTGCTCAACAATAGACTCATCGTATAATATATGTTTTAAAATGGTATACTGCTTTTTTGTTGAATGCATTTTCGAAGTTGGTTAGTTCTGTCTCACTCTTGGGATAACTTAGAAGAAGTTGTGCAAGTAATTACGTCTTGAGCAGCAGCAAACAGTTGAAAGTACGCTTTGACAAGTTTGTTTTTTAAATATGTTGCAAGACAGTGGCTGTAGTTGCAAACATACTGCGTCTAAACTGCATTACAGAAGCAGACGTGTAGTTAATAGGATATTTATGACCTGTACATTAGGCTGTTAATTAAAAAAAGAAACCGTCCAGGACCTTATTCAAAATCCAGGTAGATTGACAACACTTACGGCCCGTCCACACAGCACCGTTAAAAAAATCTTGAAAATCTTGGAGGTGGTCGTGTCTGACAGCTTGGGGATTTTTTGCGACCAACAACCAATCACATGAATGTCCCGCCCCCGACATACAAAGCAAAAAACCCCGGAGATGTTATGCGAGCAATATATATATATATAAACTCCCCAAACAGGCGAAAACCTACCAGTTTCACCCACTGTCTCTGCCACCTCCCTCCATGCCTGGTTCCTCCGGTTTGTATCCCGGTAATAGTTCTGGCCGTAAAGAACCGGGTGATTTGCTACCGTAACTTCTCGTTTGGAATATGAGGAAATGAACTGCGGTCTGGTTCTCCCAGCTTACACGCGGTTTGATTGGCTAGCGCTTCTACTGTCAGATTTGCATACAGATTGGCTGGCGCTTCCAGCTCAGCTTCAAAAATTGAACATTGCTCAACCTTTGAATCCTGGAGATCCTGGAAATCTTCGCTTCGCTCCCCCACAATGCAGTTCGGCGAAAAGCGAGGCAACGTGACGTCATCCCATTCAAAGTGATTTTTAACGCTGCTGTGCGGGCGGGCCGTTACTGCTGTTTTGAAACTGTCACCATCATCCTTTTAAGACATACTGTATCTAACCATGTCTTAATCATGTTGGCTCCTACTCAAAAGAAATATGTGTCTGCATTGTCTCCTATTCTCGTCTAGGCGTTGACTTTGTATGTATTGGTGTTGCAACCAACAATGCTTTGTGTTCGGTGTGAACAAAGATAAAGGGATCGACTGTGCACGTAAACATTGATAACTTCATTTTATGATGACACATGGAGTTCACCTGACGGATCAGTAAGTTATTTGACAATAAACGATGTAACTCAGAGTCAACAATGGGTATGCTGCCCCAGCATGGACAGAAACAACTGCTTGAACTCAGTTGAGTTTCTGAACATATTTAACAAACACTGCATTGTTTGTCTCAACGGAGAGACCCTAACCCCTTAGAAAGAAATTCCCACATATCAGTGCAAAAAGACGGATGTAGTGTCCATAGTGTCCAGTGTCCCTGGCAAAGACACCTAATGACTTCAGGACTGCCTCTGACTCACTGCAGGGACATTTGATTGCTGCGTCAGAAGCCGGACAGAATACATCTAACCACTCTTCATAAAGATATGTATCCAGCTGTATTGACTTGGACAGTCGAACATAGTCTGTCAAAGCACATTGAGCCTGGAAGCTTCCAGGGATGGGATGGTTACTTAAAAACGCCAATGTATACAAGAGAAAATAAATATCAATAAGATGGTGTTGACTTAAGTTTAGACAACAGAACAATTTAACTTTCGAAAAAGAAGAAAGCAAGTTATTTAGCAACGAGAATGTGTCCTCTGTTCACAGATTTCCGTACTTCTTTCAAAATGTATTGTAACTTTTTTAACCTGTGAGCAATCTCCATTTGTTTCCCAAAGTACTACGATCAATAAGATGTACTTTATTGTCCCCGTAGGAAATTTGTTCTGGACTCTGCCCTGTAGTTCCACAAAGGATAGTAAATCACACATACAGTACTACATGGTACACGATCAAATACATTAACATAACATACCGTACTTTTCGGACTATAAGCCGCAACTTTTTTCCCCATTTTCTTTGTACAGCTAACGGCCACTAGGGAACCTCCGAAATCTATGGATTTTACAGGTAAAATTAACCACCTTTAACCCTATGGGCTCTATGACCGGTCCGCGCCCGCCACCTTTAAGGGGCGGGCTCCAGCAGGAAAAGGTGGAGGCCAGGAAAAGAGTGAGACAGGTAGCGCGCCAAAGTAAAAGTGGAACCGAGAGACAGAACGAGAGCAAGACAGACGGACAATTTAGCTGCTGCGGCTTATATGCAGGTGCGCTTTATAGTCCGAAAAGTACGGTACATGACTTATGCATATCCACAGTTTGAAAATACACCAGACAACCCTACTGACCATGGGCACGTTCACACCGCAGTACTTTTCCCACAAAGGTTCATGAGAACTCTTTAGTTCTCATGAACTAAGTACAGATCACATTCACACCGGAATAAGTTCCCTGGGGGTGGATTAGGCAAATGAAGCCGCTGACGTCACTTCTTCTTCTTCTGCTTTGGGTTTACTGGCAGGCCCGCAAACCACTTCACGGCGTATACTTCACCCGAAGTCCCCGGCTGGAAGTCCCCGGAGTTGGGGAAGGCTTCAGTAGAAGCTGCTGGGAGTCCCAGCAGCTTCTACTGAAAGCCTTCCGAGTAAATCGCCAGAACGACCGACCCCTCTCATCTCCACCGCTCCCATGTTTTATTTTGTGTTGCCATAAGTTAGTCTCTCTGCGTTTCTGCGCTGGGCTAATGCTAATGCTAATAATGCTAATTGCGAGGAAATAAAATGGCGGCTTCACAAACCTTTTGGGAGTTTTTACGGGGCGTGGTCTGCAATTCGCCCAGCCAATCAGACAGAGGAACCTTTTTCTCCCCCACGAAAGAGGGGGTAAAAAGGTTCTCATTTAACTCATTTTAGTTCCAGCTCTTTTTGGTGTGAACGCGACATTCGGAACTATATCGGAACTAAAGTGGGAAAAGCAACTGCGGTGCGAACGCGCCTCATGATGACCAATTTCACAACCCTCTTGGCCAACATTTAAACTATACGTTACATGTCTTTGTTGAGAAGCTTCTTGGAGGTGTTGTGGTGGTTTAGCCTGCTTTCGGGGGACCCCAAACCTCAAAAGAGGATATTCTTTAACCCCCATACTTTACATAGCAGACTGTACCATCAGCTGCACTGCTAGGTTACCATACCATGCTGTGAGTCTACTCTCGAACACATCATGATCAAATAAGAGCATGAACTTCGGTTCAACTTCATTGTCCTCTGATGACGTCTCTGTCCTCTGATAACTGTAAGGGAAAACAGTTCATTTTTTGGCAATCTAATAATGTTTAACATCTAATTATGTTACTCCCCAAGCTCTTAAACTTCCCGCTGATATTGAAACTAACTTTGTTTTGAATCGGGTCGCTCTCCTTCGGTACACACAGGTGTTACAGTAGAGTACAGTACCTCCTCTGAGAGAGTACTGTACGAACATTGAGTGGGGAAATTAAGTCAAGCGTGGAGAGAGAATTGAGGTCACAGAAAGCGGGGGGGGGGGGGGTACCTGGCGTAAAATTTTCCCTTTGCCATCACTTCCATTATCATTATTGCTCTGCAGTCATTTACAGACTCATCACTCTCCTACACGTTCTCCTGTACCCTCCAACTCGGTGCCCCCAACGCTCTCTGCTGCACACGAACACTGCACTCGTCTAAAGGGTTTTAGGTTGCACACGCATTGTAATGGCCGTCTGTTTGAAACGCAATGAGCTGTTCTGATATACAGAAGTAATACAGCAGGTGGACATTACGAGTTTCTATCAAGCGCGTTCATTTCTCTATCAGGAAAAGATACAGTTTGCACCGTAGTCGTTCGCGAAAGGAAACTGTTCTGCAGTTCGTTTGAAGTTTGATTCAGGTTGGTTTCACAGGATACATTTATAGAAGTAGGCAGAGAAAGACGTATGTGGAATAGAGTCTCCAAATCACACAAGAATGAGCTTGAGGTGGATGGGTCAACGTGGTCTAAAGGCAATACGTGTTGGTTTCTTTGAACAGTGGACGACTGTCACCACGACGACTGGGAAGTAGTTTTCTAAGTAAAATCTACATATTTTCACTGACACGAGCAAGTTGTCTTTGAGCCTAAATCAACTTAACTTTACCGCAGTGGTTGCAAATCTGAAAATAGTCAGTCGTTGTGGAAGGCACTGATTTATTACATTGTGAGGTTCTGAGGACTTCAGGGAGGGGTAAGTGCTGCAAGTTAAATATACCTTGAGAACTTTGCACAGTCATTGTACTGTGGGCACCATACTGTAGGTGTCCTGCTATACAGAGAGCTATCATCTGGTGAAAAGAAAGTCATTCCCGTGGGCAAGATCAGACCTGGGATTGGTTGGTTGAATCAAAGAGGTAGATATATCTAACGTGGTGTGTGTTTGCCAGGTGTTGGCTCATAGAAAGCAAAACTGCTATCTTTGAATTCAAGTTTGGTTTAGGCATTCATTTCGCTAGAGGACAAGTTAGAGTTGACATCATAGATGTTGACAAGACAAGAACATGCAGGCTTTGTTCAAACATCTTTGGTTTAAATGCCTAAAGAAACCTTTTTGGAAGTAGGTGGAACAAACAATCATATAGAGTTGCAGATAGGTGTGTCAACAAAGACTTTGACATTTTCCCGCCTAAAGGAAATGTTGGTTTCGTTTGGCATGACTTTGATTGTTCCCCCACCAAGTAGTTATTTTACCTCAAACCACTATACATTTTTACATTTTACAAATCTCTTAAAACCTCAACAGCCCTATAATACATAGGTAACAGCTCAGAATCTGGTCAAAAGTGTTGTAAGACTGATATAACACGTATTTTGTCAAGACGTTCTGAGGACTTCAGGGAGAGTTAGGTGCTGGGAGTTACATACACCTTGAGAACTACAGTCATATTGATTGATTGATTGAAAAGTTTATTAACAGCTTGTATATTGGGTACAGTACAGCTAAAAAAATACAATTGTTAAGGGGATGCAGATCAGAGAAAGACTTTCGTCTTGTTTACATCAGGCTCCCCCATTTCCAATTCATCATATCATTTAAGACATATAAGACATATTTGACATACAGATGGCTTATTTACAATTTTCCTTTTAGATTTCGTTCTAATACATCCTAACCGGACATTTAAGACATACCAAGTCTACAGATATACAGTTAGTAACATCGTCTAAAATGCGAGTATATACATAGATGGGCGGGGGAAGCTGTCCATTGGACGACAGGTTGAGATTTGTACCATTACCGGGGCCAGTTTTGCAATGCATATACGTTTGGCACCATGCTGTAGCTGTCCTGTTATACAGAAGAGCTAGTCAAAAGCTTGTATTTTCTTGGTTTGGATAAGCACTCAAATTGTTGGTTATCAAGTTGCAAAGCAGAACATTTGACAGACGAAATCTTGGGAAAATAGCTTCCTGTATGCGTCGGTCATGTGTTGTCTTCTGGTAAACATACTACTGTCTTTGAATCAGAGTTGGATTGAGATTGAGGAGTTACATTTGTTTATTTTTCTGAGGATGTGGATTAAACGGCAGGATCGGAAACTGCTTCAGTGGTTGTAGGAAACCAGGTTGTTGTTACTGCGGATCAACTAGCAGTTTGGAACAGACTTGATGAGATTACATTTCCCTTTAAGCAGCATGTCTTTTTGCTAACAGCCTGCTTCAGTGTGTGGTCGTTTGTGAGCACCCACACACCCTTGTGAACAGAAATAGAGTCACAGACACAAACGCACACCTACAGACACACAATGAGGGCATCAGGTTCAGAGCCGTTCATCATCACTCCTACAGCGTGACGAGAGTTTCTCCTGCTGAAGAGTCCTTGAGCAACCTCACCTCAATCTGCCTCTCCCTACCTGACTCCTGACATCTCCGTGAGAGATGGAAAGAGTCAAACTATAAAGAAGTGTTCTCCTTTAGTCCATCGAATACCTTTGGTGACGTAGCACCCCTTCTGGCAGACACTGTATTTCGGTTTTTCCAAACTCGTGAGAGATATGTCCTTGAAACCAAAACGAAAGGCTAAAAGAAGCTAAAATTCTCATGAGCTGATGTTGGATGCTAATTCAACTGGCAACCCCTTTCAAAAAAACTATTCAGCTTATTCAATATTGATATATACAGTTAATGTATAAGAAAACAAAGTTAGTTGAAGCAGAGAGGCAGAAACAAAAGCAAATGGACCGTCCTGTTAGTTCTCCAATACCATCGCTTTTGGTGGAAGACCTGACAATTATTACAAATAACTACGAAATGTATGATACATACGTTTTAAAACATAAACAACAATGTAAGCATTTAACAAAGTCATTAACATAAGAGTTAAATACCAGCAAATGAAAAGAAAGTGAAAAGAAATGTACACTAACCACTCTGAATACAGCTATACACCCAGTGGCGTTTCTATATGTCCAAAAGTGGTGGGGCACAAACACTCGGATGTCTATAAGCTTCTGCAGAGAGGTTCATGGCTGCTGAGGCTCTGACTCTTCAGGTTTACTAATATTATATTTTGACCTAAATCAAAATATAATATTATTTTCAAAAGCTTTTTTTGTCTGATGCTTCAATTAATTTTAAACAGACAGTTCAACAGAAGGATACCCAAAACATGTAATGTTATCATTTAAATATTGAATTGTTCTCTCTTAGTAAGATCCCATTTTCAATAAAATTGCGGTCTAACCTTGACTTGAAGATGAAGTCCATTTGCCTATCCTTCTGGACAAAAATCTCTATTACTTTTTTGTAAAAGTCCTCCTTATGTTCTTGTAGTTTCAAAAGTCTATCATAAATCTAAATGATGGATTTATGATTAGAAAATGATAAAAGTAGGGTAGACGTGTGGATATTATCCGGCGGAACAAAACGTGCATTTATCTAACAGCTACGTTTCCCACAGATCTTATTTTGAGCTATTTTCTAAAATCCTATGGAGAAATCTCATTGCTTTTTTGTGGAGGGAAGCCATGCGCAGCTTACTTCCTGGTTTTAGGACGCGTCTCTCGTCTGCTCTTCACACACCACACTTTTCGCAGCACACGTACTTACAGCCAATCAGCTCTGAATGATGTGAGATGACGTATGGTGGGGATGGCAGCACTTTGCCCCTCTGGTCATTATTTTTTGCCACACACATTAAATAGGAAAATACTCTGAGCATGCGCAGTGTAGTTTTTACAGTCACCGTTCACTTAGACAGTGAGAGGGAGGGGCAGGATCGGGTTTTGTCCCACATGGCTCTAAACAGCTCAACAGGCACACACTGTAGACACTAATTAGAAGAACACAGACTAAAACAGCAATGAGACGAATCAGATGATTAAACATTAAAATATATGTTATATATATTTTAATTTATGTTTTGCATTTTGTTGTAATCATTATGTTAATACTTTCTGCTGACACTAGGTGGGGCTGCCCCTAATGACCAGTCGCCACTGTATACACCTATATAATACTTTTTAGAGATTAAGCAGGCAGTAAAAGTCTGTATGCAATACTTTAAATGCATTGTTAATGTAACACTATGTTTTACTCGAGCTTCAACGTATTGATAATTAGGTGAAGTTATGCGTGACGTGTTTATTGTACGTATCAAATATGGAATTCGGGGAAACTGCAGGCCAAAAGACACCATAACGCCTCGATTAAAAACGTCCCACACAGACATTCAACGACATGACGTACACACACTGAGAGGCAAGACGCACAAACAAGGACACAGAAGTCCAGACGTCGTGTCCCCATGAGCTCGAGGAGTCGTGCTGGCAGGAGACGGAGGGACAGGTCGGCCAATCAGGCGGCCGGTACAGAGAGACGGAGAAGTGAATGGAAAAACTGGAGGAAGATTGGAGACAGGAAGTGATGACGTGGGCGAACGGGGGGAAGATGATTGTAAATGTATTTAAAGGACTCCAGGTCACTGCAGCAGAGAATAACTGCTTCTGGTATCTTTTCACCGTTTTAGGCAAATCTGTTTAAAAGTCTTTTGATCAAGGTGCTCTTGTGCGAAAGATTTAAGCTCTTAAAGTGTCCGGAGGGTGTTTGCAGAAAAGCGTGCACACTCAGCAACCCTCCCGTAGATCAATACAGGTTAATAAAAACTATTTGATTAAAGGACAGAAGGGTGCATGATGGAGAAGAGACAGAGAAGAGACGACCCCTCCTAATCAGCCACCTTCCTTTCTCCTCATCCTTCCTCTGAGGAGATGCACTAAGGAAAGGAGGAAGGAAAGGTGGAGGAAGAAAAGGAAACATGGGAGTGTGGTTGGGGGTGGAGGCAGGGAGAGAGTCCATCAGCTGAGTGTTAGCACTCTGCTGAGATCAGCAATAATGTGAGAGCGAGAAAATGAAGAGGAAGGGGGGATGAGGATGGAGAGATGTGGTCAGAATGAGAGTGCTTGCATCCTGCCTCTGCCAGCTTCGGCAGCCAGCAGGAAGAAAACAGAGGGGAGGGGAACGAGGGATAAGAAAGATGTTTGGGTGAAGAGAAGTGGCTTTGATAAAGTGAGAGGGTGGGCTCTGGTGGCTGGTGGAAAAGATTCCCAGCCCCTGAGGTGATGGAGCCATTACAATATTACCTCCAACCCTCCCTCCAAACACCCCCTGCACATAGCAAATGGGCTCTCCCAATAAGAGGGAATGATCGGGGCGTACCATGGTTGTGGAGGACGGGGGTGAGCGGTGACATAACGGCCATAAAGTGCTGCTTAATGTCTCGTGTCTGCAGGAGGAAGACGGAAGGGCAGGGGGAGCGACGTTGGTGTGTTTTCCATCTTGTTTTTCCTGCAAAGGGTTCACTGCCTTCACCGAACCTACTCGGGCCGGAAAGGGAACCATCGCCGTGTACTTTTAGAAGGCCACAGATTCACATCAAAGCTTGCCTTAACCAAGTAGTATTCAAAAGAACACGCCAGGTGGAAAGACAGGGCGGCTGTGTGCAGTACGAATTGATAGCCAACTACGACCGAGTTGCTAATTCCGTCATGCAGCGAGGACACAGTGGCTACGGGAAATGAGCAGTTGTCCCTCGTCCATCAGTATATTATACTTATTATATTATCTCGTTAGCCGGTTGTTACCAATCAGTGGTTACGCGCCTTTCTTTCCCGACGAGTTCATTGGGAATTATGGTCGTATTGTATTTCAATGGTTTAGACTTGGTTAGCATCTTTCTTTACAATGTAGGAAAACACACTCCTTCACTCGAGTTCATTACATCACATGACCTGCTGAGAGATGGAGCCATTTGTGGTGTTGGGCTGGATAAATACGCCTTGATTGACTGCTCGTTTTACCCCTGACATACGGTACCTTACATGTGCAGGAAACAAAGGAAATATGAACTGCAAGAGATTATGGGAATAATTAGTTTTGACATTTTCCTTTCACACATATCTAAATACCCATGTTCGTGTGTGTGTGTGTGTGTGTGTGTGTGTGTGTGTGTGTGTGTGTGTGTGTGTGTGTGTGTGTGTGTGTGTGTGTGTGTGTGTGTGTGTGTGTGTGTGTGTGTGTGTGTGTGTGTGTGTGTGTGTGTGTGTGTGTGTGTGTGTGTGTGTGTGTGTGTGTGTGTGTGTTCTAGTATTACTATACTTGTGGGGACCTACATCTGTTTACATAGTCACGTGTGGGGACTGGCTTCCCTTATGGGGACACATTGGAGGTCCCCATAAGGGGGATCATTAATTTTAGGGTGAAGACTCGGTTAGGGTTATGCATGTGTTGGTTATGGTTAAGTTTAGGATAAGTCTCCAGGAAATGCAATGTAATGTCCCCTGAAGTGATGTATACGTGTGTGTGTGTGTGTGTGTGTGTGTGTGTGTGTGTGTGTGTGTGTGTGTGTGTGTGTGTGTGTGTGTGTGTGTGTGTGTGTGTGTGTGGTGTGTGTGTGTGTGTGTGTGTGTGTGTGTGTGTGTGTGTGTGTGTGTGTGCGCGCCTGTGTGTGCGCCTGTGTGTGTGTGGTGTGTGTGTGTGTGTGTGTGTGTGTGTGTGTGTGTGTGTGTGTGTGTGTGTGTGTGTGTGTGTGTGTGTGTGTGTGTGTGTGTGTGTGTGTGTGTGTGTGTGTGGGCGGGTGCGGGCTCAGCAGGAGTCACTGAGGGGACAGGGGTTCACACTGTGATGACACATGGCACGCCCACACTACTTCCAAACGATCCACACATAATCCATGTACACCCACACACACACACACACACACACACACACACACACACACACACACACACACACACACTGGTGCAGCTCATGGACATGTCATTGGCTGGAACCCGTCCCGGTCTCTTGCACGCTGTGAGTGTGTGTTTTTATTGTTGTTGCCAAAGACGTCACGCTGAGAAAGCCTTACACACTCTCAGGCTCGAGGATGCTCTGTCCCTGCCGACGACATCATGTAACATCGCAGGTATTAATATGACTAAGGCATTCAATGCATGCATTCATTTTACATTGGTATTTGTAAAGCCAACGGTGGAAGACATACACAGATGCATAACTTGAGTAAATATGGAAATACTGCCGTCTCAAAAGTTACCTAAGTAGAAGTAGAAAAGTATTAGCAATAAAATGTACTTTTAGCATCAAAAGTAAAGTACTAATTATGCTGAGTGGCCCTTTTCAAAGTGTTGT
>NW_027263048.1:105769-145769 GCF_902827115.2 Pseudochaenichthys georgianus | reverse complement strand
TAGAGACACTACATACTGATATACACCTGAACATCAGCAGGAGAGGACTCTTTAAAGTAGAGACACTACATACTGATATACACCTGAACATCAGCAGGAGAGGACTCTTTAAAGTAGAGACACTACATACTGATACACACCTGAACATCAGCAGGAGAGGACTCTTTAAAGTAGAG
The DNA here is from genome assembly GCF_902827115.2 of Pseudochaenichthys georgianus. Lineage (NCBI taxonomy): Eukaryota > Metazoa > Chordata > Actinopteri > Perciformes > Channichthyidae > Pseudochaenichthys > Pseudochaenichthys georgianus. The sequence continues at coordinate 145,593 of NW_027263048.1, read as the reverse complement.
GCACTACATACTGATACACACCTGAACATCAGCAGGAGAGGACTCTTTAAAGTAGAGACACTACACACTGATATACACCTGAACATCAGCAGGAGAGGACTCTTTAAAGTAGAGACACTACATACTGATACACACCTGAACATCAGCAGGAGAGGACTCTTTAAAGTAGAGACACTACATACTGATATACACCTGAACATCAGCAGGAGAGGACTCTTTAAAGTAGAGACACTACATACTGATACACACCTGAACATCAGCAGGAGAGGACTCTTTAAAGTAGAGACACTACATACTGATACACACCTGAACATCAGCAGGAGAGGACTCTTTAAAGTAGAGACACTACACACTGATATACACCTGAACATCAGCAGGAGAGGACTCTTTAAAGTAGAGACACTACATACTGATACACACCTGAACATCAGCAGGAGAGGACTCTTTAAAGTAGAGACACTACACACTGATATACACCTGAACATCAGCAGGAGAGGACTCTTTAAAGTAGAGACACTACATACTGATATGCACCTGAACATCAGCAGAAAATGGCCGCTTTAAGACGGGGATTAAACCTAGATGTTTTCATTAAATGGTTGTTTTGGACAGAGCAGACTGGACTCTGGTTTCAGACAGAGGGTAAAAAGTCATTGGGAAAACCTCTTGGCGTTCCATAACAAACCCGGAGGTTGTAATCACTTGGTTTTGCCACACAGTTTGGGGGCTCATCGTCCAATTAGAAGCTCCGTGGTTCAATCCCCAGGCCTTTTCATCGTTTCCTTTGGAAGGACACTAACACCGATGTGCTTCCAACAAGTGAATGATAGTGTCTTTGATCTGGTGGTGCCTCGTATGGAAGCCTCTGCCTCTGTATGGATGTGTGTGAGAGGGTGAATGCCGACTTGCGTGCGTTACAGTTTGATTGTAAGGTGTTTCCCGGGAGTGAACGCTTCTGTCATCGCCGTCCAAACACCTTCTCCCTCAGCAGACATCCTCTCGTTCTCTCTGGAGTCGCTCGTCTCTCTTCGGGGTTTCTCTCTCTTTCTCTCTGCAGTGGAATCTCACACGTTTGACACACAGGACTATCACTCTCTTTCAATCTGTTCACTTTTTCTCTCGCTCTTACTCTCGAGGGATCTTCTGTATATTGTCTCCCCGTCTGTATTCCATCATCGACTCTCATGTCTAAGGACACATCTGACATGTGTTCGTACATCTTGGTCATAACTGCTATTGCAGCTAAATGATTGCGAAAGATGTGGGAGGCAGTTCAAGACAAGGTGACATTGGCAGCAAAGCTTTATCCAAAAATAGGTATATAGTGAATGGACTGTACTTATATAGCGCTGTATCAGGTCTTCCATTGGCCCGTACAACTCTGATTCATACAAAACCGTTATTGTCAGATCAAGTCAGATTTTGTGTGTAAGACAAGAATCAAGGACATTTAATATCACGTTACATTCAAGACCCTTATTCACGGATTAAGATCTTTGAATTAAGGTTTGACTAAAGCACAAAAAGAGTGCTTAGTAGGACCCTGTATCGCTCAAATAATGGTAACAGTTCATAGTTCATGTTCAGGTTGTGTATATAAGTGACATGAAATAGGTGGGACAAGTTTCTTTATTAACGCATTTCCAGAACAAGACAATTCAGAGTGCTTCAGGAAAACATTTAAAGCATCAAGGCAAAAATCCCAGTTAACCAGTTAAACCCCGCGGTTTCTTGCACTAACCAGCGTCTGAGGGCTTCTTAACATTTAATAAACTATGAATGTGTCATACCCACTTAACGGGAAGAAACTCGGCTATCAGACAATATTAACCGTTTTTAGCTAAACGAAACAAAAGGGTAAAAACAAAGGCTCTGAATTAGCCCTGAACGAAAGAATGCTAACACACTTAGCACAGGACTCAAGGTAAAATACCCGTATTACTTATCGGATCTGCACAAACAAGATATCGATTCCATAGAGATCACTGAGCGATCAGAACTCACGGTGAAAGGACAACAAACAACAACAAAATAATTAGATTTACGGGACCAAATCGGAAAATAAGTCTTACCGATGCTGCGTCAAAAGTTGTGTTCAATGGCATCAAAACGATAACAACGCTGCTGAAGGTTAATCCAATGTGTCGGTCACTTTGAAATGATTTCTGATAATCCATCATTTCATTTTTATGTCAATAACGGAGATTTAATGTTAGCTGCTAACGATAGCTACCAGAGTGTATGACAGCTTCCGGTTCCGTGACCAATGGGTAATGTTTAGATGGATTTTAGGAACTGCCCCTCGATTCTATTGGCTCTTACGATTCAAACGAGGTGTCAATCATCAAAATCGACCGATGGGTTCCAGAGATATGGAAAATTCACCCAAATGACCCAGAAGTGTTTTTTTTGTTTTCTAAACCTCTCTAAAAAGGTCAAATGTCACTTGTTTTGCATCAATCTTGATACAGGGTACTGATTATATGTTAGTTTGGATTCTTAAAGCTTTTAGTCTACCATCCCATCATTCAAGGGTGGTTTTCACTATAAGTAATGTTTTATTGTTGGACGGGCACTATAATTTAAAAATGTTTACTATGTTCAATCTGAATTTACTTTAAAATAAAAACATCTATATTGATTCTGACTTTTCTACATCCAACTCACGGGTTTATCATTACTTTGAGAAAAGAGATTATTAATGTTCCCCTTTTAGAAGTGAAGATATAGTCATTTGTTCTGGGAATGTCATTTTCTATTAAGTAGGTATAACAACAACCATTCAAATAAACTTGAATACAATAAAACAGGGACAAAATACAAGAATAAAAGTAATACTATACTATTCTGTTGAAGGCGGCGCCAAAAATGAACCGTTTTCAGGCTGGATTTAAATGAAGTGTGAGTCAGATAGATAAATAAATACTTATTTCGTTACAGAGATTTTTTAGATAGATATATTGCAGTTTTGTCCAGATATACGGAGCATACAAACTAAAATAAGTTATTTTCATACAGTCATATCCTTATCTAGCCTCTTCTCTCGCCCTATCCTCCTGCTTTCCTCCCCTTCTCATGAATTACCTCTTCCTCCTTCACCCTCATGTTGTTCCACTTGTTTCCTCTTTCCTACCTCCCCTCCTCGCACCCTCCCCCCTTCGTCCCCCTTTAAAGCGGCAGTCGCTGCTCCCTCTACCGGCCGCCCCGGTGCATTGTGGGCCGGTTTCAGCCGTTGCCAGGGGTGACTGCATCCTGGAGGTTTTGGGTAGTCTGGCAGCGGCGGATGGTTGCCGTCTCGCGCGGATGAATATTGAAGCTCTGCATCAGAATGAGATGTGAGGAAAGAAAAAGGGAGACACATGAAGGAGAGACGGAGAGGCAGGGAAGGAAAACAGAACATTTGCTCTTTTGCCGCATCCATCTGCTCAGGATGCAGAAATCCATCTCTGTTGTGATTGGTCAACCGCTTATAGATGTCCCGCCCCTCAGCCTATAATGTACAATGTGTCATAGCACTAGCAAAAAGAAGCACAAGTGTTACAGAGAGATGTCACTATGTTCTGGAAGTAAACACGGGAGTCCAATAGAGGCGTTTCAGGCAGGGGGAGTTGAACTGGAGAGAAGACAGGGATTTTAGCCTTGGCAGACCATTTACATGCACTGAAAACTCTACAAAACACACTACAGGAAAGGAAAACAGCCCTTTAAAATGCACGTGAGAAGTGGTATTGTGCAGTAACAGTTTTGTATATGTAGCTCCCTCCAGTAATGACACAAGGCTGAGGTCTTGATTTAAATACGGGGTTTATTTTGTGGGACCTATTCCAACCCGTGAGAACTGGGTTGTAAGACAAAAAATATATAAAAGGTAAACAATAAATAAATATGGAATATATGCATGTCATCACTGCCGCTAAAGAAAACAATAAACGGCACACATATCCCACACAGCAAGTAGCACAAGCTAACAATAGCATGTAGCACAAGCTAACAATAGCATGTAGCACAAGCTAGCGCATAGCATACATACATATAACCTGCTGCTCAACCACACACATTTAGACAAACAACCAGCACTGCTAGTCATCTAGAGCAGTGGTTTCCAACCTGGGGGCCAAAGATCCCAGGAGGGGGGGCGCCAGGCCTCAGATGATTTGAGGCCAAATATCATATTTAGACTTTTTTTTTTAAACTTTTTTTTTTACATATAATTGTAACGTAATACATGATTGTCACTAAAAGCCTTGTCTCTACATTACAATAAATATAAAAAATAGTTGATTAATTAATTTGAATAACAATTCAAGTTAGTATTAATGGCATAAAAAGACAGAAATGTATAATTCTTTCTTTAATAGAAATGTTTCTTCGGCCCGTAAAGTGTCCAAACCAGGCTTGTCTGGATAAGCGCATTTTTAAAACATAGTCATTGTCCACGCCGGTTTCAGTTGGATTATTTGTCACAGTTGCTCCGATCAGATCGCTCTCCTCCATTTTGTAGATTATTTACGACGACTTTTGAATCCACATAAACACATCGGCAAAATCCGGCTTACTTTGAGCATTTGTTTTAAAACAGTTTAATCCCGTTGTGAATTCTTTCCACTTCCGCGCCGTCCTTTAATTTCTTCAGTGGGAATCCAGATGAATTAATCCTGAGTCCAATAACCATCAAAGTCGCTCCAATAGTGCTCCTTGATTACGCTTTCATCCTCCTTTAACAAAATACTTCACATTCATCCAGTTTGTGACAGCAGTTGTAGCATTTTGAGACTTTGAAACTTTAATTACTGCTGTTGCCTAGAGGGGCTGATATCTTTAACTGTGTTTTTCCTTAGATTTTCTTTACATTCTGCGTTGCGACTTTCAAGTGCGTCGATTAAACAAACCGGTGTAACACAACAAAACACCGCAGATTAGTTCCGCTTCTATTAATGTTGCGCATAAAAGGTAGGAACCAAAAATACAACGTGGAACAAAGGAACAACAGAAAGTGAAGACAGTATAGCTTTTGGGAAATAAGTAGATTTTAAAATCCCCCTACGCCTGTAGATCAAGCGCAGATGTGGTTACTTCCACCTTGTTGTGTTTCTCTCGTTACTCAGAGACATGTCAGACTATAATCTCCAGCCGGTGTGTCTGTTGGATCTTTACTGGACCTCGGGCGGTTTGCTGTATCTGCTGAGCGCCGGTGTTTCAGGTCTGCAGCGTGGCCTTTAGCCGTGGCCGTTAAAAAGCCATTGAGGGAATGAGGGGCTTGGCCGCCAGTGCCCGTGTCTGTTAATAAATGACCTCTTACTGGAATTAGCAACCGACCTGGAGACAGATGGAGGAGGAAGAGGAGGAGGGTGGGGGATGAAGATGAAGGAGGGGAGACAGGAAGAGGGATGGAGGGAGGAAGAGATGCCATATTCAAAATGTATCTCCATTCATTTTCACTGTCTTTGCCCGTCGTGTGCCGTCATGGTTATAACGTGGTGGACTTTAACTGACAGCCTTTAGTTGGGCCAGATGCTCTTTGCAGTTCGCCTCTTTCAAAACTTGAAAGCATGACGTGTCTGCAGTGCCGCCTTCCAGACTAACACCTGCCGTTAAAAGAGCCTCCTACACGATGAAGTGCTGGAGACAACTTTGAGGGAAGAAGCAAATATACATCTTGCAGAAAATAAAAAAAATTCTTAATTAATCAGGCGCCGTTTTGTCGTCTCATGGCGTCTGACTGAAGGCCGAAGTGAGTCCATTTAGTGTGCACCTCCTCCTCGTGTCTCTCCTCGTCCTCTCTCCTCGTGTCTCTCCTCGTCCTCTCTCCTCGTCCTCTCTCCTCGTCCTCCTCTTCGTCTCTCTCCTCGTCCTCCTCTTCGTCTCTCTCTCTCGTCCTCCTCTTCGTCTCTCTCTCGTCCTCCTCTTCGTCTCTCTCTCTCTCTCATCCTCCTCTTCGTCTCTCTCTCTCATCCTCCTCTTCGTCTCTCTCTCTCATCCTCCTCTTCGTCTCTCTCTCTCATCCTCCTCTTCATCTCTCTCTCTCCTCAGAGCATCCCCTCTGAAACGCCCCCTCACTCCCCTCCCCTCCTGTTGGACAGACCCTGCCTTACGCCCCCGTACGAGACAGAGCATGGACATTTCCAACTGGTCCCTGGCTGCCTTTACACCAGAGCTTCTCACACACACACACACACACACACACACACACACACACACACACACACACACACACACACACACACACACACACACACACACACACAGACGGAGGGAGGCGTGTCATGATGACAAAGATGGCAAAGGAGGCATTAGTGGGAAGAGCTCCTGAGTCACTCCTGTTGTGGCCGCCAGTCGAACCTCAGTAATGGATACTTTTAGGTGTCATGATCCATCCAGAAAGGAAACGACTGCAGATGTCTTTCTTCTCGTGTAGCACAAATACAAATACTGTAGTTTCTCTTAAGATGTGGGAATATGACATTTGCGAATCCCGCCTCAAGGTCCACTTTGTTTCGAGGTTTTAAACACTCATTATAATCAAGGGAATTAGTCGTAATCATCAGATTGAACTGTAGAAAGTTGGAAAGGTAGCAAGTTATATTATTTAAATACTCGTCCTTGTATGAGTGTACTGTGTACCGATGGTCCAACCCCCAGATTGATGTTTTCAGTTATAACATACATTTGCCAGTGGCGAACCGTCAGGGCCTTCAAGGTGTTCAGCGAATACCCTGAAACACTCAGATAAAACAAACAGAACATCGATTTGATTATATAAATAAAATGTACGTTGATTTGTTTGTCCTTCTCGGACCATGCTCTACGCATTTCAGTGGTTTTGTGTTAGAAAAGAAAGCAGCCAATCAGATCTTGTTCTGGGTCTCTGGGTAGAATCTCCTTCAACCAGGTATTCTACATCCTTGATCGAAGGCCCTGGCCGTTGCACTGAATGAGAGCGTACGTTTGGACTGACAGTTTGATCAACCAATCAGATATTGATCTGTAGCCAATGGGCGTGTTCTTTCAGAGTTCCCCTCGGTTCCAGGTGCTCTAGAAGGCCCGCTAGTTAACTGGCTCGAGACAGAGGATCTAGAATGCAACGAAGCAATTCAAGCTGTTTTATTGTTTTTAACGTTGAAATGAAAAGTGCAACAGGTGGAGATGAAGTGGTTGAGGAATTGTTGTGAGTACCCTTTAAGACGACAATTCAGTGAAAAGACGGACATTATAACGCGGCGGGGGGGGGGGGGGGGGTGTGTGCCTACAGAAGGTCCAGTTGTGATAGACACGGTTCGCCACTGACATTTGCCTATGTTCTTTGTTGGCCATGAGGGGTCGTGCAATAGGTCGCCATTGTCAGTCTGTGCGTCTGTGTATTGTTTGTGTTCGAACGGTGTATGACTGAAGATATGTGTCTGTCCTCTTAATGTCCACTATGCTTGTATATGTACATGTATGCGGAACTGCAGGACGGAGGCCAGAACAAATGTCCTTACGGGGACAATAAAGTATATCGTATCGTATCGTATTTTGTCAACATGAGTGTCCTGGTATAACCCTAATTACTCCTCCCATACACGTCCTTGTCCCTTCTAACTCCTCTCGGTAGCTGGTGTTTGTCCAGGTGTAAAGTGAAGTGGAAATAACGTGGTTTAAAGCAAATGATTTAGTTGTGAACGCATTCATTTGTCTTTGCTCAGCGGGTTTATGGTGCCATTGTACAAGCAATGCTTTTAGACAATGTTGCTGCTATAAATCAAACGACTCTCCGGGACCAGTCGGCACGTTTAGAAAGTCTGCAGATTTTGGAAGTGAAAGCCTCCTAAAGTTGCTTTCTGTTTTCTCTCCTTGTCTCTTGCAGTATCCTGTCGTCAGTGGGTCTCAACTCGACCTGAGGACGCTCCGAGCCGTTAGGGTGCTTCGACCTCTCAAACTGGTGTCTGGGATTCCCAGTAAGTGCTTTGCTCTGTGTTTCTGTGCACACTGTACGCTTCAACTACTGCAGGGGTGAACTTTTTTCACCAAGGGACACATACAGAAACATATACGAAGGGCTTAGCCACTCACTCATAGAGGTGATTGCCTCATAAGTTCAGTTCAAATCAATCACATGTAGGTAGAGTATGCTTGTGAGTGTTGGCAGCTCGTCCCTTAAAACAGAAGCCTCAGATTGATGATAATAAGGAGAAATAGGAAGGCGTATTTCAAGCTTGTTGTGTAAATAAGTCATTGGGATTATTAACACATGAATACTACTGTGTAATATATGTTTACATGTATATTTAAGAAGTACAATATCAGACAAGCACACGTTTCATTTGCGGGCCATTATACTTTTTTAATTTTTAATTCGATTCCGATTCAAAATGGCCCCCGGCCCGCATTTGGCCCCCGGGCCGTAGTGTGGACACCCTTGAACTACTGTATTGTTGTATTCAAACAGAAATGTAGCTAAGTGCCCATATTGTTTCTTGGTTTGAAGAAAGAAACATATCATTGTGTTTCTGTGTTCGAAAGACCCTCGACGCTTCAATTACTGTAACCGCAGTGTCTGTCATATACTGTAAACTGTTTGATATGACCACCTCAAGCGTAACAATATCATAGACATTTTCACTCCAGGAGAATTGAACCAAAGCCAGAGTAACAGCTAACAGTTAAAGGTATCATGTCGATAAGAAACCAATGCTACTTTGAATGCTTCGACAATTTCAATGTAATGGCTGGACAAATATTACCTTAAATTATTCTGCTATAATATATCAGTTTGCCTCGAATCCAGCAAACGTCCATCAGATCAGTCCTATTCCCTCGTCCTGATGTCAACAGTTCTTTGAACCCTGGTTAGATGCCTCAAATAAGATGTGTGGTTAATACACGCTAAATACTTGTTTTGTTTTGTTCTACAACATAAAATGTGTCAGTAAATTCCCAACTGGTAAAAGTCTGGAGCTTCTATGTATGTAAAAACAGCTTTTGCTAACTAGTGTCTAATTGAGACTACTGAACGTCATAACGCCCAATATTAGCCGCCTTTAGCTTAGCGGTGGTGACGTGAAGTCATGTGACCACGAGGTAGCTTCTTTATAGGCTAACTTTAGATTTTTACTTCTGGTAAAATGGGGTTGTGGAGATATAAATATAATATGTGGAGATTATCCTGCTGAACAAAAGAAAGTAGGATTGTTTGTACTTTAAAGGTCACCTATTAGGCAAAATCCTCCTTTGGATGTGTCCCCTCTTCTTCACGTCTCTTCTACATCAACATGTGTCCCCTCTTCTCCATGTCTCTTCTACATCAACATGTGTCCCCTCTTCTTCATGTCTCTTCTACATCAACCTGTGTCCCCTCTTCTTCATGTCTCTTCTACATCAACATGTGTCCCCTCTTCTTCATGTCTCTTCTACATCAACCTGTGTCCCCTCTTCTTCATGTCTCCTCTACATCAACCTGTGTCCCCTCTTCTTCATGTCTCCTCTACATCAACATGTGTCCCCTCTTCTTCATGTCTCTTCTACATCAACATGTGTCCCCTCTTCTTCATGTCTCTTCTACATCAACCTGTGTCCCCTCTTCTTCATGTCTCCTCTACATCAACACGTGTCCCCTCTTCTTCATGTCTCTTCTACATCAACATGTGTCCACTCTTCTTCAAGTCTCTTCTACATCAACATGTGTCCCCTCTTCTCCATGTCTCTTCTACATCAACATGTGTCCCCTCTTCTTCATGTCTCTTCTACATCAACATGTGTCCCCTCTTCTCATGTCTCTTCTACATCAACATGTGTCCCCTCTTCTCCATGTCTCTTCTACATCAACATGTGTCCCCTCTTCTTCATGTCTCTTCTACATCAACATGTGTCCCCTCTTCTCCAAGTCTCTTCTACATCAACATGTGTCCCCTCTTCTTCATGTCTCTTCTACATCAACATGTGTCCCTCTTCTCATGTCTCTTCTACATCAACATGTGTCCCCTCTTCTTCATGTCTCTTCTACATCAACATGTGTCCCCTCTTCTCCATGTCTCTTCTACATCAACATGTGTCCCCTCTTCTTCGTGTCTCTTCTACATCAACATGTGTCCCCTCTTCTTCGTGTCTCTTCTACATCAACATGTGTCCCCTCTTCTTCGTGTCTCTTCTACATCAACATGTGTCCCCTCTTCTTCGTGTCTCTTCTACATCAACATGTGTCCCCTCTTCTCCATGTCTCTTCTACATCAACATGTGTCCCCTCTTCTCCATGTCTCTTCTACATCAACATGTGTCCCCTCTTCTCCATGTCTCTTCTACATCAACATGTGTCCCCCTTCTTCATGTCTCTTCTACATCAACATGTGTCCCCTCTTCTTCATGTCTCTTCTACATCAACATGTGTCCCCTCTTCTCCATGTCTCTTCTACATCAACATGTGTCCCCTCTTCTTCATGTCTCTTCTACATCAACATGTGTCCTCTCTTCTTCAAGTCTCTTCTACATCAACATGTGTCCCCTCTTCTTCATGTCTCTTCTACATCAACATGTGTCCCCTCTTCTCCATGTCTCTTCTACATCAACATGTGTCCCCTCTTCTCATGTCTCTTCTACATCAACATGTGTCCCCTCTTCTTCATGTCTCTTCTACATCAACATGTGTCCCCTCTTCTTCGTGTCTCTTCTACATCAACATGTGTCCCCTCTTCTTCGTGTCTCTTCTACATCAACATGTGTCCCCTCTTCTTCATGTCTCTTCTACATCAACATGTGTCCCCTCTTCTTCATGTCTCTTCTACATCAACATGTGTCCCTATTCTCTTCTCATGTCTTCTACATCAACATGTGTCCCCTCTTCCATGTCTCTTCTTCGTGAGAGGGTGAATGCCGACTTGCGTGCGTTACAGTTTGATTGTAAGGTGTTTCCCGGGAGTGAACGCTTCTGTCATCGCCGTCCAAACACCTTCTCCCTCAGCAGACATCCTCTCGTTCTCTCTGGAGTCGCTCGTCTCTCTTCGGGGTTTCTCTCTCTTTCTCTCTGCAGTGGAATCTCACACGTTTGACACACAGGACTATCACTCTCTTTCAATCTGTTCACTTTTTCTCTCGCTCTTACTCTCGAGGGATCTTCTGTATATTGTCTCCCCGTCTGTATTCCATCATCGACTCTCATGTCTAAGGACACATCTGACATGTGTTCGTACATCTTGGTCATAACTGCTATTGCAGCTAAATGATTGCGAAAGATGTGGGAGGCAGTTCAAGACAAGGTGACATTGGCAGCAAAGCTTTATCCAAAAATAGGTATATAGTGAATGGACTGTACTTATATAGCGCTGTATCAGGTCTTCCATTGGCCCGTACAACTCTGATTCATACAAAACCGTTATTGTCAGATCAAGTCAGATTTTGTGTGTAAGACAAGAATCAAGGACATTTAATATCACGTTACATTCAAGACCCTTATTCACGGATTAAGATCTTTGAATTAAGGTTTGACTAAAGCACAAAAAGAGTGCTTAGTAGGACCCTGTATCGCTCAAATAATGGTAACAGTTCATAGTTCATGTTCAGGTTGTGTATATAAGTGACATGAAATAGGTGGGACAAGTTTCTTTATTAACGCATTTCCAGAACAAGACAATTCAGAGTGCTTCAGGAAAACATTTAAAGCATCAAGGCAAAAATCCCAGTTAACCAGTTAAACCCCGCGTTTCTTGCACTAACCAGCGTCTGAGGGCTTCTTAACATTTAATAAACTATGAATGTGTCATACCCACTTAACGGGAAGAAACTCGGCTATCAGACAATATTAACCGTTTTTAGCTAAACGAAACAAAAGGGTAAAAACAAAGGCTCTGAATTAGCCCTGAACGAAAGAATGCTAACACACTTAGCACAGGACTCAAGGTAAAATACCCGTATTACTTATCGGATCTGCACAAACAAGATATCGATTCCATAGAGATCACTGAGCGATCAGAACTCACGGTGAAAGGACAACAACAACAACAAAATAATTAGATTTACGGGACCAAATCGGAAAATAAGTCTTACCGATGCTGCGTCAAAAGTTGTGTTCAATGGCATCAAAACGATAACAACGCTGCTGAAGGTTAATCCAATGTGTCGGTCACTTTGAAATGATTTCTGATAATCCATCATTTCATTTTTATGTCAATAACGGAGATTTAATGTTAGCTGCTAACGATAGCTACCAGAGTGTATGACAGCTTCCGGTTCCCGTGACCAATGGGTAATGTTTAGATGGATTTTAGGAACTGCCCCTCGATTCTATTGGCTCTTACGATTCAAACGAGGTGTCAATCATCAAAATCGACCGATGGGTTCCAGAGATATGGAAAATTCACCCAAATGACCCAGAAGTGTTTTTTTGTTTTCTAAACCTCTCTAAAAGGTCAAATGTCACTTGTTTTGCATCAATCTTGATACAGGGTACTGATTATATGTTAGTTTGGATTCTTAAAGCTTTTAGTCTACCATCCCATCATCAAGGGTGGTTTTCACTGAGTAATGGTTTATTTTTGGACGGACACTATCATTTACAGTTTTTTACTAGTTCAATCTGAATTCACTTTAAAATAAAAACATCTATATTGATTCGGACTTTTCTGCATCCAACTCACGGGTTTATCGTTACTTTGAGAACAGAGATTATTAATGTTCCCCTTTTAGAAGATATGGTCATTTGTTCTGGGAATGTCATTTTCTATTAAGTAGGTATAACAACAACCATTCAAATAAACTTGAATACAATAAAACAGGGACAAAATACAAGAATAAAGTAATACTATACTATTCTGTTGAAGGCGGCGCCAAAAATGAACCGTTTTCAGGCTGGATTTAAATGAAGTGTGAGTCAGATAGATAAATAAATACTTATTTCGTTACAGAGATTTTTTAGATAGATATATTGCAGTTTTGTCCAGATATACGGAGCATACAAACTAAAATAAGTTATTTTCATACAGTCATATCCTTATCTAGCCTCTTCTCTCGCCCTATCCTCCTGCTTTCCTCCCCCTTCTCATGAATTACCTCTTCCTCCTTCACCCTCATGTTGTTCCACTTGTTTCCTCTTTCCTACCTCCCCTCCTCGCACCCTCCCCCCTTCGTCCCCCTTTAAAGCGGCAGTCGCTGCTCCCTCTACCGGCCGCCCCGGTGCATTGTGGGCCGGTTTCAGCCGTTGCCAGGGGTGACTGCATCCTGGAGGTTTTGGGTAGTCTGGCAGCGGCGGATGGTTGCCGTCTCGCGCGGATGAATATTGAAGCTCTGCATCAGAATGAGATGTGAGGAAAGAAAAAGGGAGACACATGAAGGAGAGACGGAGAGGCAGGGAAGGAAAACAGAACATTTGCTCTTTTGCCGCATCCATCTGCTCAGGATGCAGAAATCCATCTCTGTTGTGATTGGTCAACCGCTTATAGATGTCCCGCCCCTCAGCCTATAATGTACAATGTGTCATAGCACTAGCAAAAAGAAGCACAAGTGTTACAGAGAGATGTCACTATGTTCTGGAAGTAAACACGGGAGTCCAATAGAGGCGTTTCAGGCAGGGGGAGTTGAACTGGAGAGAAGACAGGGATTTTAGCCTTGGCAGACCATTTACATGCACTGAAAACTCTACAAAACACACTACAGGAAAGGAAAACAGCCCTTTAAAATGCACGTGAGAAGTGGTATTGTGCAGTAACAGTTTTGTATATGTAGCTCCCTCCAGTAATGACACGAGGCTGAGGTCTTGATTTAAATACGGGGTTTATTCTTGTGGGACCTATTCCAACCCGTGAGAACTGGGTTGTAAGACAAAAAATATATAAAAGGTAAACAATAAATAAATATGGAATATATGCATGTCATCACTGCCGCTAAAGAAAACAATAAACGGCACACATATCCCACACAGCAAGTAGCACAAGCTAACAATAGCATGTAGCACAAGCTAACAATAGCATGTAGCACAAGCTAGCGCATAGCATACATACATATAACCTGCTGCTCAACCACACACATTTAGACAAACAACCAGCACTGCTAGTCATCTAGAGCAGTGGTTTCCAACCTGGGGGCCAAAGATCCCAGGAGGGGGGGCGCCAGGCCTCAGATGATTTGAGGCCAAATATCATATTTAGACTTTTTTTTTTAAACTTTTTTTTTTACATATAATTGTAACGTAATACATGATTGTCACTAAAAGCCTTGTCTCTACATTACAATAAAATATAAAAAATAGTTGATTAATTAATTTGAATAACAATTCAAGTTAGTATTAATGGCATAAAAAGACAGAAATGTATAATTCTTTCTTTAATAGAAATGTTTCTTCGGCCCGTAAAGTGTCCAAACCAGGCTTGTCTGGATAAGCGCATTTTTAAAACATAGTCATTGTCCACGCCGGTTTCAGTTGGATTATTTGTCACAGTTGCTCCGATCAGATCGCTCTCCTCCATTTTGTAGATTATTTACGACGACTTTTGAATCCACATAAACACATCGGCAAAATCCGGCTTACTTTGAGCATTTGTTTTAAACAGTTTAATCCCGTTGTGAATTCTTTCCACTTCCGCGCCGTCCTTTAATTTCTTCAGTGGGAATCCAGATGAATTAATCCTGAGTCCAATAACCATCAAAGTCGCTCCAATAGTGCTCCTTGATTACGCTTTCATCCTCCTTTAACAAAATACTTCACATTCATCCAGTTTGTGACAGCAGTTGTAGCATTTTGAGACTTTGAAACTTTAATTACTGCTGTTGCCTAGAGGGGCTGATATCTTTAACTGTGTTTTTCCTTAGATTTTCTTTACATTCTGCGTTGCGACTTTCAAGTGCGTCGATTAAACAAACCGGTGTAACACAACAAAACACCGCAGATTAGTTCCGCTTCTATTAATGTTGCGCATAAAAGGTAGGAACCAAAAATACAACGTGGAACAAAGGAACAACAGAAAGTGAAGACAGTATAGCTTTTGGGAAATAAGTAGATTTTAAAATCCCCCTACGCCTGTAGATCAAGCGCAGATGTGGTTACTTCCACCTTGTTGTGTTTCTCTCGTTACTCAGAGACATGTCAGACTATAATCTCCAGCCGGTGTGTCTGTTGGATCTTTACTGGACCTCGGGCGGTTTGCTGTATCTGCTGAGCGCCGGTGTTTCAGGTCTGCAGCGTGGCCTTTAGCCGTGGCCGTTAAAAAGCCATTGAGGGAATGAGGGGCTTGGCCGCCAGTGCCGTGTCTGTTAATAAATGACCTCTTACTGGAATTAGCAACCGACCTGGAGACAGATGGAGGAGGAAGAGGAGGAGGGTGGGGGATGAAGATGAAGGAGGGGAGACAGGAAGAGGGATGGAGGGAGGAAGAGATGCCATATTCAAAATGTATCTCCATTCATTTTCACTGTCTTTGCCCGTCGTGTGCCGTCATGGTTATAACGTGGTGGACTTTAACTGACAGCCTTTAGTTGGGCCAGATGCTCTTTGCAGTTCGCCTCTTTCAAAACTTGAAAGCATGACGTGTCTGCAGTGCCGCCTTCCAGACTAACACCTGCCGTTAAAAGAGCCTCCTACACGATGAAGTGCTGGAGACAACTTTGAGGGAAGAAGCAAATATACATCTTGCAGAAAATAAAAAAAATTCTTAATTAATCAGGCGCCGTTTTGTCGTCTCATGGCGTCTGACTGAAGGCCGAAGTGAGTCCATTTAGTGTGCACCTCCTCTTCGTCTCTCTCTCTCTCGTCCTCCTCTTCGTGTCTCTCTCTCGTCCTCCTCTTCGTCACTCTCTCTCTCTCGTCCTCCTCTTCGTCTCTCTCTCTCGTCCTCCTCTTCGTCTCTCTCTCTCGTCCTCCTCTTCGTCTCTCTCTCGTCCTCCTCTTCGTCTCTCTCTCTCTCTCATCCTCCTCTTCGTCTCTCTCTCTCATCCTCCTCTTCGTCTCTCTCTCTCATCCTCCTCTTCGTCTCTCTCTCTCATCCTCCTCTTCATCTCTCTCTCTCCTCAGAGCATCCCCTCTGAACGCCCCCTCACTCCCCCTCCCCTCCTGTTGGACAGACCCTGCCTTACGCCCCCGTACGAGACAGAGCATGGACATTTCCAACTGGTCCCTGGCTGCCTTTACACCAGAGCTTCTCACACACACACACACACACACACACACACACACACACACACACACACACACACACACACACACACACACACACACACACACACACAGACGGAGGGAGGCGTGTCATGATGACAAAGATGGCAAAGGAGGCATTAGTGGGAAGAGCTCCTGAGTCACTCCTGTTGTGGCCGCCAGTCGAACCTCAGTAATGGATACTTTTAGGTGTCATGATCCATCCAGAAAGGAAACGACTGCAGATGTCTTTCTTCTCGTGTAGCACAAATACAAATACTGTAGTTTCTCTTAAGATGTGGGAATATGACATTTGCGAATCCCGCCTCAAGGTCCACTTTGTTTCGAGGTTTTAAACACTCATTATAATCAAGGGAATTAGTCGTAATCATCAGATTGAACTGTAGAAAGTTGGAAAGGTAGCAAGTTATATTATTTAAATACTCGTCCTTGTATGAGTGTACTGTGTACCGATGGTCCAACCCCCAGATTGATGTTTTCAGTTATAACATACATTTGCCAGTGGCGAACCGTCAGGGCCTTCAAGGTGTTCAGCGAATACCCTGAAACACTCAGATAAAACAAACAGAACATCGATTTGATTATATAAATAAAATGTACGTTGATTTGTTTGTCCTTCTCGGACCATGCTCTACGCATTTCAGTGGTTTTGTGTTAGAAAAGAAAGCAGCCAATCAGATCTTGTTCTGGGTCTCTGGGTAGAATCTCCTTCAACCAGGTATTCTACATCCTTGATCGAAGGCCCTGGCCGTTGCACTGAATGAGAGCGTACGTTTGGACTGACAGTTTGATCAACCAATCAGATATTGATTTGTAGCCAATGGGCGTGTTCTTTCAGAGTTCCCCTCGGTTCCAGGTGCTCTAGAAGGCCCGCTAGTTAACTGGCTCGAGACAGAGGATCTAGAATGCAACGAAGCAATTCAAGCTGTTTTATTGTTTTTAACGTTGAAATGAAAAGTGCAACAGGTGGAGATGAAGTGGTTGAGGAATTGTTGTGAGTACCCTTTAAGACGACAATTCAGTGAAAAGACGGACATTATAACGCGGCGGGGGGGGGGGGGGGGGTGTGTGCCTACAGAAGGTCCAGTTGTGATAGACACGGTTCGCCACTGACATTTGCCTATGTTCTTTGTTGGCCATGAGGGGTCGTGCAATAGGTCGCCATTGTCAGTCTGTGCGTCTGTGTATTGTTTGTGTTCGAACGGTGTATGACTGAAGATATGTGTCTGTCTCTTAATGTCCACTATGCTTGTATATGTACATGTATGCGGAACTGCAGGACGGAGGCCAGAACAAATGTCCTTACGGGGACAATAAAGTATATCGTATCGTATCGTATTTTGTCAACATGAGTGTCCTGGTATAACCCTAATTACTCCTCCCATACACCGTCCTTGTCCCTTCTAACTCCTCTCGGTAGCTGGTGTTTGTCCAGGTGTAAAGTGAAGTGGAAATAACGTGGTTAAAGCAAATGATTTAGTTGTGAACGCATTCATTTGTCTTTGCTCAGCGGGTTTATGGTGCCATTGTACAAGCAATGCTTTTAGACAATGTTGCTGCTATAAATCAAACGACTCTCCGGGACCAGTCGGCACGTTTAGAAAGTCTGCAGATTTTGGAAGTGAAAGCCTCCTAAAGTTGCTTTCTGTTTTCTCTCCTTGTCTCTTGCAGTATCCTGTCGTCAGTGGGGTCTCAACTCGACCTGAGGACGCTCCGAGCCGTTAGGGTGCTTCGACCTCTCAAACTGGTGTCTGGGATTCCCAGTAAGTGCTTTGCTCTGTGTTTCTGTGCACACTGTACGCTTCAACTACTGCAGGGGTGAACTTTTTTCACCAAGGGACACATACAGAAACATATACGAAGGGCTTAGCCACTCACTCATAGAGGTGTATTGCCTCATAAGTTCAGTTCAAATCAATCACATGTAGGTAGAGTATGCTTGTGAGTGTTGGCAGCTCGTCCCTTAAAACAGAAGCCTCAGATTGATGATAATAAGGAGAAATAGGAAGGCGTATTTCAAGCTTGTTGTGTAAATAAGTCATTGGGATTATTAACACATGAATACTACTGTGTAATATATGTTTACATGTATATTTAAGAAGTACAATATCAGACAAGCACACGTTTCATTTGCGGGCCATTATACTTTTTTAATTTTTAATTCGATTCCGATTCAAAATGGCCCCCGGCCCGCATTTGGCCCCCGGGCCGTAGTGTGGACACCCTTGAACTACTGTATTGTTGTATTCAAACAGAAATGTAGCTAAGTGCCCATATTGTTTCTTGGTTTGAAGAAAGAAACATATCATTGTGTTTCTGTGTTCGAAAGACCCTCGACGCTTCAATTACTGTAACCGCAGTGTCTGTCATATACTGTAAACTGTTTGATATGACCACCTCAAGCGTAACAATATATCATAGACATTTTCACTCCAGGAGAATTGAACCAAAGCCAGAGTAACAGCTAACAGTTAAAGGTATCATGTCGATAAGAAACCAATGCTACTTTGAATGCTTCGACAATTTCAATGTAATGGCTGGACAAATATTACCTTAAATTATTCTGCTATAATATATCAGTTTGCCTCGAATCCAGCAAACGTCCATCAGATCAGTCCTATTCCCTCGTCCTGATGTCAACAGTTCTTTGAACCCTGGTTAGATGCCTCAAATAAGATGTGTGGTTAATACACGCTAAATACTTGTTTTGTTTTGTTCTACAACATAAAATGTGTCAGTAAATTCCCAACTGGTAAAAGTCTGGAGCTTCTATGTATGTAAAAACAGCTTTTGCTAACTAGTGTCTAATTGAGACTACTGAACGTCATAACGCCCAATATTAGCCGCCTTTAGCTTAGCGGTGGTGACGTGAAGTCATGTGACCACGAGGTAGCTTCTTTATAGGCTAACTTTAGATTTTTACTTCTGGTAAAATGGGGTTGTGGAGATATAAATATAATATGTGGAGATTATCCTGCTGAACAAAAGAAAGTAGGATTGTTTGTACTTTAAAGGTCACCTATTAGGCAAAATCCTCCTTTGGATGTGTCCCCTCTTCTTCACGTCTCTTCTACATCAACATGTGTCCCCTCTTCTCCATGTCTCTTCTACATCAACATGTGTCCCCTCTTCTTCATGTCTCTTCTACATCAACCTGTGTCCCCTCTTCTTCATGTCTCTTCTACATCAACATGTGTCCCCTCTTCTTCATGTCTCTTCTACATCAACCTGTGTCCCCTCTTCTTCATGTCTCCTCTACATCAACCTGTGTCCCCTCTTCTTCATGTCTCCTCTACATCAACATGTGTCCCCTCTTCTTCATGTCTCTTCTACATCAACATGTGTCCCCTCTTCTTCATGTCTCTTCTACATCAACCTGTGTCCCCTCTTCTTCATGTCTCCTCTACATCAACACGTGTCCCCTCTTCTTCATGTCTCTTCTACATCAACATGTGTCCACTCTTCTTCAAGTCTCTTCTACATCAACATGTGTCCCCTCTTCTCCATGTCTCTTCTACATCAACATGTGTCCCCTCTTCTTCCATGTCTCTTCTACATCAACATGTGTCCCCTCTTCTCATGTCTCTTCTACATCAACATGTGTCCCCTCTTCTTCATGTCTCTTCTACATCAACATGTGTCCCCTCTTCTTCATGTCTCTTCTACATCAACATGTGTCCCCTCTTCTCCATGTCTCTTCTACATCAACATGTGTCCCCTCTTCTTCATGTCTCTTCTACATCAACATGTGTCCCCTCTTCTTCAATGTCTCTTCTACATCAACATGTGTCCCCTCTTCTTCATGTCTCTTCTACATCAACATGTGTCCCCTCTTCTTCCATGTCTCTTCTACATCAACATGTGTCCCCTCTTCTTCGTGTCTCTTCTACATCAACATGTGTCCCCTCTTCTTCGTGTCTCTTCTACATCAACATGTGTCCCCTCTTCTTCATGTCTCTTCTACATCAACATGTGTCCCCTCTTCTTCAGTGTCTCTTCTACATCAACATGTGTCCCCTCTTCTCCATGTCTCTTCTACATCAACATGTGTCCCCTCTTCTCCATGTCTCTTCTACATCAACATGTGTCCCCTCTTCTCCATGTCTCTTCTACATCAACATGTGTCCCCTCTTCTTCATGTCTCTTCTACATCAACATGTGTCCCCTCTTCTTCATGTCTCTTCTACATCAACATGTGTCCCCTCTTCTCCATGTCTCTTCTACATCAACATGTGTCCCCTCTTCTTCATGTCTCTTCTACATCAACATGTGTCCTCTCTTCTTCAAGTCTCTTCTACATCAACATGTGTCCCCTCTTCTTCATGTCTCTTCTACATCAACATGTGTCCCCTCTTCTCCATGTCTCTTCTACATCAACATGTGTCCCCTCTTCTTCATGTCTCTTCTACATCAACATGTGTCCCCTCTTCTTCGTGTCTCTTCTACATCAACATGTGTCCCCTCTTCTTCGTGTCTCTTCTACATCAACATGTGTCCCCTCTTCTTCGTGTCTCTTCTACATCAACATGTGTCCCCTCTTCTTCATGTCTCTTCTACATCAACATGTGTCCCCTCTTCTTCATGTCTCTTCTACATCAACATGTGTCCCCTCTTCTCCATGTCTCTTCTACATCAACATGTGTCCCCTCTTCTCCATGTCTCTTCTACATCAACATGTGTCCCCTCTTCTCCATGTCTCTTCTACATCAACATGTGTCCCCTCTTCTTCATGTCTCTTCTACATCAACATGTGTCCCCTCTTCTTCATGTCTCTTCTACATCAACATGTGTCCCCTCTTCTCCATGTCTCTTCTACATCAACATGTGTCCCCTCTTCTTCATGTCTCTTCTACATCAACATGTGTCCTCTCTTCTTCAAGTCTCTTCTACATCAACATGTGTCCCCTCTTCTTCATGTCTCTTCTACATCAACATGTGTCCCCTCTTCTTCGTGTCTCTTCTACATCAACATGTGTCCCCTCTTCTTCGTGTCTCTTCTACATCAACATGTGTCCCCTCTCTTCTTCGTGTCTCTTCTACATCAACATGTGTCCCCTCTTCTTCGTGTCTCTTCTACATCAACATGTGTCCCCTCTTCTTCATGTCTCTTCTACATCAACATGTGTCCCCTCTTCTTCATGTCTCTTCTACATCAACATGTGTCCCCTCTTCTTCATGTCTCTTCTACATCAACATGTGTCCCCTCTTCTTCATGTCTCTTCTACATCAACATGTGTCCCTTCTTCTTCATGTCTCTCCTACATCAACATGTGTCCCCTCTTCTTCATGTCTCTTCTTCATCAACATGTGTCCCCTCTTCTTCATGTCTCTTCTACATCAACATGTGTCCCCTCTTCTTCATGTCTCTCCTACATCAACATGTGTCCCCTCTTCTTCATGTCTCTTCTACATCAACACGTGTCCCCTCTTCTCCATGTCTCTTCTACATCAACATGTGTCCCCTCTTCTTCATGTCTCTTCTACATCAACATGTGTCCCCTCTTCTTCATGTCTCTTCTACATCAACATGTGTCCCATCTTCTTCATGTCTCTTCTACATCAGCATGTGTCCCCTCTTCTTCATGTCTCTTCTACATCAACATGTGTCCCCTCTTCTTCATGTCTCTTCTACATCAACATGTGTCCCCTCTGTGGAAAGAGACTCTGAAAGTTTCAGGAACAAAGATTCTCTCTCTTTTTGATCCATTTCTATAAAAACCTGTCTGAAAACGAGCTGATTAGATTTTGGTCACTTAATGATGTCATAACGATGTGTTGTCTTGTGTAACCATTAGCCAATCAGCAACCAAGGTAACCCCCCCCCCCCCCCCCTTATCACCTGAATCTCCTCTAGAGCTCCATTGAGTTCTTTGTAACCAAATCTCTCTCAGAGGGGCGTGGGGAGGGGCTCCTTATTTTCATCTAAAGTAACAGACAGAGAATCAGCACTTTGGAAACAGGGCTGAAACAGAGGGGATTATGGGTAATGCTGCAATGATCTGTGTGGTGTTTCAGCCAAACAGAGACAGGCTCTGGATATATCTGAGACCTGTGATATATTGATGAGAAACAGTATGATAGGGGACCTTTAAGCATGCATGTCTTCTGTCTGTGTCCTCCAGGCCTGCAAGTGGTGCTCAAGTCCATTATGAAGGCGATGATTCCGCTGCTGCAGATCGGCCTGCTGCTGTTCGTGGCCATACTTATGTTCGCCATCATCGGCCTGGAGTTCTACATGGGACAGTTCCACAACACCTGTTATGACAAAATATCAGGTAAGACAAACACGGCTGAAATGTGTTTTGTAAGGCTCTCACTAAGGTCTTCTTCTGGTTACTGCATCCATACTAAAACGCATTGCTTTGGTATGCTTTTACTGGATACTGTAGTGTAAAAAAGGTGCCCCAATCAGGTTTGTTTGTCACAGATACTTATACACAATGCTCCATATAGTCTTTTTACACAACCACTCAAAAAAACACTTAAGTCCGTGTAAACTGTCAAAAAGTGTATATCAGAATCGGAATACCTTTTATTAGTCCAAAAAAGGGGACATTTACATTGTTACAGCAGAAAAGAGCCAAAGACAGCTTAAAGTGGATCTACAAATATATTGTAGGGCCATACCTACAGTATACAAAACATGTCTGTGAAGTTGTTTTGCTTAAAATACCAAACAGTTCACCCATTGTAGCCATGCATCATACTGCTCATACCCCTCTTTTGCAGCCCTGTTAGAGAAACACGGATTTTGGGTCCTTAGCTTTAAAAAAAAAAAAAAAAGAGGAGGCGGAGCTAATGCCTGATCAGAATTCTATCCTTGTGAACCTGTCTGCTGCATTCGACACGGTGAACCATCAGATCCTCCTTCGCACTCTCCAAGAACTTGGAGTATCAGGCACTTTCCCTCCTCAGCTCATACCTCAAAGACCGTACCTACAGGGTTACTTGGAGAGGGTCCGAGTCCGACCCTTGTCAATTAACTACAGGGGTCCCTCAGGGCTCTGTTCTCGGTCCCCTCCTCTTCTCCTTGTACACAAACTCGCTCGGATCTGTCATTAGCCCGCATGGTTTTTCATACCACTGCTACGCTGACGACATCCAATTAATTCTGTCCTTTCCCCGCTCAGAGACCCAGGTCGCCGCACGCATCTCTGCTTGTTTAGCTGACATCTCTCAGTGGATGTCTGCTCACCACCTCAAGCTCAACCTTGACAATCCAATCCACTTTATTTATATAGCACAGTAAAAACAGAGAGTTTGCCAAAGTGCTTCACAATGAACATAACATTATAATAAAATATAATATTACACGAATAGATAAAAAAAAAAGCACACATAAGAATAAATACAAGGCACATAAAGGCTATGGACAGACAGTGAAAGCATACAGACAGGTAAGACATAGGTCAGACTGACTGGCTGGTAAGCGAGGGAAAAGAGGTGGGTTTTTAGGCGGGACTTAAAAGCTTCAAGAGTGGGCGACAATTTAACATGAGGGGGCAGGTCGTTCCAGAGCCTGGGGGCTACCGATGAGAACGCTCGGTCTCCCCTAGTCTTTCTCTTTGTTTTTGGGACTACAAGCAGCAGCTGATCAGCCGACCTCAACGCCCTTGAGGGGGTGTACACCTGTAAGAGGTCGGAGATGTACTCTGGGGCCAGCCCATTAAGAGATTTACAAACAAACAATAACATCTTAAAATGGACTCTAAGATGGATAGGAAGCCAGTGGAGCGAAGCCAGAACTGGTGTGATGTGGTCAAACTTGTGGGTTCCTGTGAGCAGCCGCGCCGCAGCGTTTTGTACAAGCTGCAGGCGGGCCAGCGAAGTCTTATTTCGGCCGGCATAAAGTGCATTACAATAATCTAAACGAGTTGAAACAAAGGCATGAATTACACGCTCAAAGTTTAAAAAGGATAAAACCGGTTTGATTTTGGGCAGGAGCCTCAAGACTGAACTGCTTTTCCTTCCGGGAAAAGATTGTCCCTCTCTTGACCTGACTATCAACATCGGCCCCTCTGTTGTTTCCCCGACTCAGACTGCAAGGAATCTGGGAGTGACCCTAGATAACAACCTGTCCTTCACTGCAAACATCGCTGCTACAACCCGCTGCTGCAGATACATGCTTTTCAACATCAGGAGGATACGTCCCCAGCTGACCCAGAAAGCCACGCAGGTTCTGGCCCAGGCTCTCGTCACCTCACGCCTAGACTACTGCAACTCCCTCCTGGCTGGTCTACCTGCATGTGCCATCCGACCTCTGCAGCTCATCCAGAATGCAGCGGCTCGCCTGGTCTTCAACCTTCCTGAATGTTCCCACACCACTCCGCTCCTCCGCTCCCTCCACTGGCTTCCGGTAACTGCTAGAATCCACTTCAAGACACTGGTACTTGCGTACCATGCTGCGAATGGATCTGGCCCTTCCTACATCCAGGACATGGTTAAACCGTACACCCCAGCGCGTGCTCTACGATCTGCATCAGCCAAACGGCTCGCTGCACCCTCGCTGCGAGGGGGACCCAAGTTCCCATCAGCAGAAACACGTGGGTTTGCTATCCTGGCTCCAAGATGGTGGAATGAGCTCCCCATTGACATCAGGACAGCAGATAGCTCACACACCTTCCGGCGCAGACTGAAAACTCATCTCTTTCGACTCCACTTCGAGCGATAGAACTATTAACAAAGCACTTATATACTAACAAAGCACTGGCTTATCTAAAGCCAGCTGAGCAGCACTTGAAATGTTTGGCTCTATGAAACCTGATGTACTTTATATCTTGTTGGTCGAACGCACTTATTGTAAGTCGCTTTGGATAAAAGCGTCAGCTAAATGCAATGTAATGTAAATGTACCGGAGACAAAGTTACATTCTGCTGTGATAAAACGCCATCCTGTTCTAAACCACATCAAGGATTATTTCTGAAACAGTATGGAGCTCAAATGCTTTTTCTCTTGCGGGTTTATCACAAGGTGAGTTCCTTTCTTTATTTCCTGCTTTTTGAACACATGCGCTCTCCAGTACAGGTTAGCTCTGAGTGTTAGCCATGCTTGCTAATGTAAACAAAGACGAGATTACGTCCAAAACACGTCAGACATTGTTTCTGATAGCAACTCTCTGTGGGTCCACCATCGAAAATTACGTCATATCGGCAGCAAATCTGTATCCGCTCCGTTGTTCCCCCGTTTTTAAAAGATGTGGGTACGGAGGAAAAGAGAGTGGGTTTTATTTTCTGGCGCTGCGTGAGTTCCCCGGCGCACCGGGGACACATGTTGATGTATACAAGACATATAAAAGTGCATTTTGCATGATAGGTCCCCTTTAATGTTACCTAAGCATGCATTAAAAAAAGTCCTAAAGATAAAAAAAGGGAATTCAAAATAAGAAGTTACACATTTTACAAAAAATACACATCCTGTAACAGTTCTGAGGATTTAGCAGCCAGGTATATATTGCACAATTTTGAACGGCATATATATATTGCACATATTGCACATACGTTATAGATGTCCCGCCCCTAAAGTAAAAAGAATAATACAAAAAAAACCTTAATTATGTGTTCTCTTCTAAAGTGGACAAAAATTCGGCACAAATAACACAATTCAAATGATAATGAAATAAAAGACTGTGTTGATTTTTAATGAAACAAGAAAACGTTAGTACTTCTTATAATATATCATATAATTAATAATATGTTTTATAAGATGCTTAGATTTGAGTTACGACATCTGCTAAATGATTTAAGGAGTTGCTTTATGTAACGGTGGATCCTTCTGTCTTTGATCAGGCGACATAATGGACGATCGGCCGTGCGGGGACGAGTTGCCGTCGAGACTGTGTACGAACGAGACGAGGTGTGAACATCGCTGGATCGGTCCCAACTACGGCATCACGCAATTCGACAACATCCTGTTCGCCGTGCTCACCGTCTTCCAGTGCATCACCATGGAGGGGTGGACAGACATGCTCTACTTCGTGAGTTGGCCTTTTAGAAACATGTAGTTTGGTTTACAGTACAACATCAACTCTCAGGCGCCACACCTCAAGGTTCAAGGCTTGTATTAGTCATACGTACATAGCTACAGTGTAGTTATGACGAGGAACATCTTAGGTCACAGGCTCCTCCACAGAAAAACAGAAAGTTGAAGTAAATACAAAAAAGTGAAATAGTGCAATAATGAAATAGGTACAGTAACTAAGGCACCCCACGTACCCTCAATGTCCCGTAATTGACTTGAACAAATAAAGTGTAACGGCCCATCTACACGACAGGCATCGAAAAATGCTTTCAACGCTTCGCCCATTCACTTGAATGTAGATGACGTAGAAGATTTTGAATCTTCGCCGAACTGCATTGTGGGAAGCGGAGCATGGCTTTGCAAGCATCGTGAGCATCAAAAGTTGAGCAATGTTCAACTTTTGATGCTCCCGATGCTTTCGAAGCTGGCATCAGCCAATCAAATCCCGTTTATGCAAATCCCGCCAGTACAAGCGCTAGCCAATCAAACCGCATGTAAGCTGGGAGAGCCAGACCGCAGTTCATTTCCTCATATTCCAAACGAGAACTTACAAATCACCCGGTTCTTTACGACCAGAACTATTAACGGGATACAAACCGGAGGAGCCAGGCATGGAGGGAGGTGGCAGAGACAGTGGGTGGAACTGGTAGGTTTTCGCCTGTTTGGGGAGTTTATATCCACTTTACTTCGTTTTAACATTGCTATTGCTTTGTGTGTCGGGGGTGGGAGATTCCTGATTGGTTGTTGGTCGCGTTGCTCGCAAAAAATCGCCAAGCTTCAGACACGCCCAGCATCAAGATTTGTTGATGCCTGTAGTGTAGACGGGCCGTAATACTTATTAAAACGCAGAAGTCCTTCAGAAATCTTTTGTTTTAGATAGGCACAACATGTTTCATATGCAGACCTTATTTTCCTGTTCCATGTTAAAATAAACCATGTTCAGTGGTACGCTGAGAAAGAGTCAATATTTTGGTCATGGAAAGTTAGGTAAAGGTCCTGGAGAAGTCATTGAAAATCATTAGTGAAAAAGTGTATGAACCCTGTAAGATGTACTTTATTGACCCCAATTTGGGAAATGATTGCATCGCAGCATAAAAACAAGGCATTGTACATAAGAGAGATTAAGAGTAGAAATAAACAATTCTAAAATGTAAACATTTCAAAATACAAATACAAATGAGAAAATATCGTATTTATAAGATTAACACGCCATGCTATGTATCGCCATGAACAACGCTCAAAATGAGTTACAAACAAGCTTCATATACAGTAAATATAATTATTGGAAATACAGTGAACGAATAAGAGTGTGCTTTGCAGTGTCTTTTGATTATGATAAAAATAGTTAACAATGCGTAACGGCCTTGGCTGCACTGATCCTAACATACAGATGTGTGTCTCTTTCAATCAAGATCAGAGAGGTGTTTTAGGACGACACGCTAACCAAGTAGCCACATGGATAAATAGACCAAGGAAAAACCCAAAAGGCTTAGCCCGCTATGGCCTCATTGGACCAAATGAGAACGATTGTTTTTGAAGCATTGTTGTTGTTGGTCTGAACGCAGCTTCGTGCAGAGTTTAATCTAAGAAAAGGCCTAAACTATAGGACAAATATTGGTTGCTAGTTATTCCTCGTAAACCACCAATCTGGTCACTTTTCTCTCCGTTGGATAATGTATCGAGTCATAGTCGTGGCATGGGTTGCCAAATATATTTAGGCAGTGAGAAATTGTCAGATTATCCAATGCCAAATAGCTTTCATGTACAGACACAGTAGGTGGCAGGAGGCACCTTTAAAGTGTGTGTGCTATCCACCAATAATCAGAGAGGAAGAAGAAAAAGTGCAGAACTCTGACACCAACATGTATTTGCCATTGATAGCAAAGGAAGACGATACAATCACTTCCACTAAAAAGTTGGAACTTGTTTTGTCACAATTTCAGTTCGGTCCGCTTCGGTCAGAGCTTTTGAATATGAAATCATCTATCTTTGCTGCCTACATCTTAGAGTTGCTAACCCCCAGGTGCATAAACGACATGTTATTATTTCATTTTAGTACACAAATTATGTGTAGGCTTTTCATCGGTATCACGGTTGAGAAACAAGAAATTATCGCTAATCAGTATCAGCTGGAAAAAAATCTCCATATCGTGCATTCCTTGTTTAGGGTATTTATTTTGCGTCCTCGGACTCGGGGGGCGGGTGGGCGTGTAGGGTGGCGATTTGCTTGGATTTCATTCGGCTAAATGAGGCATAAAGTAGTTTGAGATTTCAAAACACCATGTGTCTGTCCAAAAGCCATTTTGCGTCCTTCTCTCCCTTTATGGCTCTCTGTTTGACTTCCTTTATCTCATCTGTCCTTTTCCTGCCTTTCCGAGTGGCTCCCCCTCCCCCTCCGCCTCCTTCTCTTCCACTCTCTATTCTGGTCCGTCTCGCTCTATATTTAACATCTTTTCTGATGGATGGAGGCTGACTTCCACGCTCACACAGGCAGTCAGGAGGAAACCAATGCAAGTTTAATAGAGAACAGGCTGCTTGCACTGTACCATGCGGGATAAAACCCTGCACACGGCACTCCAGCAGCAGATCAGAATCGGCTGAGTCCCATTCAAACGCCATATCCTGCAGTCACCTGATGTCTCTGATTGTCAGCTGGCTGCGTTCAGCAAAGAAAAAGGAAGTGACACGGTGTCAGTCAATGTTGTCGCTGTTGACCTGCTCTCCAGATTTAAAGATAGAGCCACTCCTGAACCATTATAACCTTAACCCTAATCCAGAATTATACATATAGTTCCCTTCAATAGTGTTTTATTGTCAGAGTTGATAGATTTGGTGGTCTAGGGCGAAGTCCATAGGGGCTTGGCAACTGGAAGTTCACCAGTTAAAGTCCCGGAAAGACCAAGCGCTACCGAGGTGTCCCTGAGCAAGGCACCGTTCCCTCACTGCTCCCCGGACGCCGTACGTAATGGCAGCCCACTGCTCCTAACACTACGATGGGTCAACTGCAGAGAAACCGTGTCGTTACATAGCACCTGTACTACGTGATGACAATAAGTTGAATCTTAATCTTAAATTTGTTATCTTCACAGTCTTCTGTATATTTTCTACTTTGTAATGCTGTTTTAATTCTATTTTGAGATGTTTAATGTTTAACAATGACTTGCTTTAGTTTTTTATGCTGCTGCAATGCAAACATGTCCCAATTTGGGATAAATAAATACCTCTTATCTTATCTCCTTGGTTGCTGTGCAGTACAGATAAAGTCGAAAACTATAAGACGTTAGCACGCAGACAGTTTTAAAAAATCTGCCGTGAACATGTTTTACACAAAAGAAAATGCATCCAACCGTTTTTGTTAGAATTCAAAGATACAAATTGTATTTTGGTGCGAAAATTATTCAACATGCACTACTATATTACAGTTTGCATATTGAGTTTTGTTAGGAAGTTAAATACATCATAGTTCTGTAAAGTCTGTTATGACCGGCTCGTAGGCCACAACAGGAAAAGAGAGACGTTCGAGGGTTCCAAAAACCACGGCACATTTATTGTGGCGATTCCAAAACAACACCAAAAACATGAGAGGGTGGGCGAGGGGAAAGGATCCCGGCGAGAGTCTTCCCACAGCGGGTCACGAAGGCCATGTGACTCCGGGCAGCTGGGCTTAAGTAGCACCTCGGCTCCGGCCAGGTGTCTCCAGTCGTGCTGATTGGCCTCCTCAGCTCCACCCCATCACACGACCTGCATCACACACACACACTCGCAGACCACAGGCTCTATGGCCGTCACAAGTCTATGGCTGCAGTCGAATAGTCCATTTAGCTTAGGAACCTTCCTAACGGAGTGAAATGACCTGGAAGTCCCTCAGTGGCAGCCATGATAAGAGCCGTTCCAATTCTCTACATGAAAGGAAAGGAGGTTTCAAACTTCCTTTATAACCTCCTTTAGCTTAGGAACCACTGGACCTCTCTTACCGAAAGGAGAGGAGAAAATGCTGCCCCACAATGCATTGCAGCCGCAGCATTTGCCGTCACTCAACAGTCGGCCGTTCACGGAAACAAACGATTATGACCGAGAAATTATATCATGAAAGTTACGGTGCTTATTAAGCATTTTAAAACATATGTGGTAAGTTGCCAAAGTGCTTTGTTTTGAACGTTCATCAGTATTATAATCAAAAAGAGAAATATGAACGTTAGCTTTTACTGAAATGATCAAATAAAGTCAACATCTCAGTCTTTACTGAGCTGTGTGGGATTTGTTCAACTTCTAAAAGATGTTTGAATGGTGATATACACAGTGATAGGTGTTAAGGACTAACGTTTATAATAAATACATCTGTATTGATTTTAAGATCTTTAGTTCATACAATCATACGTATTGGGATCATTGGTATTAATGTGGACCGGAGGGAGAGGGGGACAAGCATAGTTTCACTTTCCTTTTTTATTTCAATTCCAACTTTGGTCCTGAAGAATATGTTTCTCTGTTGTCCACGTTCATAAAGCAAAGCAGCAGCATCAGAGCACGGTGCAGAGTCTCTAGATGAGTTCACAGTAGTCCCTCGTTCCTATTAAACATCCATGTTGTAGTCCGCTGTATAGAAAACTGTGGTTTCCATAGTTTCCCCACAGCAGCAGACGCACATTCAGGACGTCCGCTGGCGCATCATAAACACGTCGGATAGTGAAAGTGCAGTCGGAATCTCAAAAGTACCGCAGTCTCTTCTCCTAAGTCCTTTTGAATTCTCCTATTCACTATCCCTTAACCCCGTGACCTTTCACTCAGAGGTCAAGGAATAGACGATAGGGTTAGAATTTAGGAGCTGATTTTTGGACTATTCGACTGCAGCCTATGTTAGATTGCTTTGAAAACATGTTCTTACATCAACAAATAGATCAAGCTTCTTACCTTACATTTAAACAATGCCAATTTAACTTATTGTACTACTAATTTTTACTGAACTAAATAGAAACTACGTTAGCATTGTAACTGTGCTGCCTTCAGGCTGCTAACAGCTAACTTGAATGCTCTTCTTGCTGAACATGGATGTATTGTTATCAATGTAGCCTTATCAGAGAAAATAATAGAGTTCTTACACACTGAAGAAAATTAAGTTATGTCCCATCACCTTTACAGAATGTTAGCATTGATTGACATTGATACTGAAGTATGGGTTCTCGTGGCTTTGCTACAGGAAGTATTTAGAGCTAAAAGCATGAAGTAATAAACCCTCACCCAGACTGTGTTATACTGAGGTGTAGTCAGTGCATATCCTAGATAACATACTAAAACAAAGAGGAAATAGTCTGTGTAGAAGTAGAGCGAAGGTTCAATAAAAGTGAAGAATTCTCGAATGTTCAGGTTGTCAAAAGTCTTAATTTAAATCCCATTTTACATTTTAGATGACCACTAATACCTCTGTCTCTCTTTCCCCCTGCAGAGTAATGATGTGGGAGGCAGTACCTGGAACTGGATGTACTACATCCCCCTCATCATCATCGGCTCCTTCTTCATGCTCAACCTGGTGCTGGGTGTACTCTCAGGGTACGACACTTCACCTCATTTTCACAATTTCTTCCCATATAGGACCAGAGATGGCAAAAGTACACACGTCCTTTACTCAAGTAGAAGTACAGATACTCGTGTTTATAAATACTTGTAGAAGTAGAAGTACTGACTAAACTTCTGTACTCAAGTCAAAGTAAAGAGGCTTTGAAGTGTGCTTCAGTAGAAAGTACCCATAGCTAGCAGCTGCTTTAAAGAGTACCTGACCTCCCTTTATATCAATAGAACAATAATGTCATCGTTAGCTAATGAATGTTTCCATGCTGAACAACGGCAACATGACAACGTTTCCATTGGTCCCTCTTCTTTAGAGAAGACCAGGAAGTGATGGATACACGGATCGTGTTCAAATCAATAGGCACGCAATGACTCTAAATAATAATGACCACGCCCCAAACACACATTCAGACTAAAGGAACTAGCTGTTAAAACCCCAGAATTCAGATGAATAGATCCCGGACGAGCCCCCAAGTAAGTTACGTCCCCCTCTAGGGTAGAGGAAAACAACACACACCAGAATGGATTTGGTAATAATTATAATAGGGTTTAATAAATAACAATGAAGGTGTACAACAAGATGAAACAAAAATAGCCTAGGCCAAAACAAAAGAGCCAAAAGGGCGCAAATCTACTGCTCGAAACAGAAGGAGGATGTGTCCACACAGGAGCAAGATGTGTGAGGCGTCTGATTGCAACAGAGCCTCCCGAGTGATAGCTGTCCCCGAGCTTTGTAGCGTCATCTCTGGCAGGTGTGCGCTGGGATGGCATGGGGATTGGAGCGCGTCGGGCCCGGTGCGCTCCAATCAGTATCTTCGGGGGCGGAACCAGGAATTGGTAGCCAATCACGTTGAAGCAACCACACAGCTCATTTACAGGATAGCAAAACAGGATTAACAGGACCGGAGAGGCGACAGCCGTCACACCCCCCCCCCCCCCCCCCCCTTAAAACACAAACCCACAGGTGTTGTGAAACTACACACACTACGATCCCATCGAATAACACCAACCAACCTGGACATGTCATCGGCCAACACTCTCTCTGAGCCCTTTTATATGGTGGGTATCTAACCTGGTAGCCCCGCTCGATCAGAGCCCACTGCGTGAGCCGCTGGCGGTGCCGGTACAGGCGAGTCCATAACATGAAGGGATCGTAGCAACTACACATCACAATTAACCCAAAGCTAGATCCCACACAAATCTCAAGGTACCGTAAGGTTAACAATAGACCGAAGATGACTAACTGATAGCCTAGCAGACACTCTCGGATTACCAGGAGAGTCGGTCTGGCGGGAGCCGGCATGTTGCGCTGGTCTCGCGACATCCTCGTGAGAAGGGGAAACCACATCTTCTGGCTTTTCCTCGGACACAGCTTCATCTATAACAGGGGTGTCAAACTCAATTTCATCGCGGGCCACATCAGCATTATGGTTGCACTCAAAGGGCCGGTTGTAACTTTAAGACTATATAAAAATACATATATAAATATATCATATATATAAAATAATGTATTATATTACATCATTGCCTCTGCATTGGATTGTCATCGGATAGGGTAATAACTTCATAATTAACTACGTCTGAAAGCAGAAGTCTAGGGCAAGTCTCTTCAGTGCGTATGTCCCAAAATGATTTAAAAAGAAAAGCCAAATTCTGGAGAAAAAATAAATAGAAATGACATTTTGAAATAAAAATCTAATTCTGAGAAAAAGGAGTTCTATGAAAAAATGCATATTTTGAAGAAAAAAAGGCAAATTCGGAGAAAAAAGTCATATTTGAGATGCATTGTGGGACATGTAGTTTAAGGGCAACGTGCTTCTGCAGCATGTAAACGTATAATAAACAAATTATATTCTTTGCAAGCTCTTGTGGGGCCACATAAAATGAAGTCGCGGGCCGAATGTGGCCCCCGGGCCTTGAGTTTGACACCCCTGATCTAGAAGCATCGGCACAAACATAGTATCAGACAATGTCCCATCTGAGTCAGTCTTACGCCCCTGTGCACATGTGACTGCACAACTAGGGGAAATGTGAGTTTTTATTACCTCATGACCCTGCGGACTGAGGGGCGTCCATTACTTCCAGTGCAGGAGTCACCTTGCCACCCGCAATATCATTTCCCATCAAGAATACTATACCTCGTATCGGTAACGCGGGACACACAGCAACAGGGGAAAAAACGGTGACTAATCTTGACTGCACGTGTACAGTGTGTACGGGCCCTGGAACATAACCCATCTCAATGCCACATAGTATGGAGCCAGAACCACAGGCTGACTGGTCAGAAAGTGGCAGCGCAGAGGCAACTATCACAGACTGCGACCCTCCAGTGTCTCGCAGTATATGCACGGGTCTCTGATCGGCAGGCTTACCAGTTCAAGATATCAACCCATCAAATACGAAGGGCTTAAAACAGTCATCTATCTCGTCAGTATCAGTCGTAGGATTAGTAAGTGACTCTGCTTTAATTAAGCCGATGCCTTTCGGCTGGGACATATCTTGTGGCTGCTCCCTAATAGCACTCTCTCTCCTCTTTTTCCACGTTATACACATTCGATGGCTGAGTAGAGGGTGCAGCAGTCACCCGGCGGGTTGATCAGTAAAACCCGGAGAAAACACAGATTTGTGGGTAAGCACATACTCGTCAGCCAACACAGCTGCAGCTGAGAGAGTATTCACTATCTGCTCATTTAGGTACACCACGAAGCGCTCGGACAAACATTTCTTAAATTCTTCCATCAAAATGTATTCTCTCAGAGAACCATACTCCGCGGCTTTACAGGAAGCCATCCACTTCGCAAACATCATTCCCTTTTCTCTGGCAAACTCCACATGGGTTTGGTTAGGACCCTTCCTATGGTATCTACATTTCTAACGGTAAGCTTCGGGTACGAGTTAATACACTCTGAGGATGGCAGTTTTAACGGTGTCATAATCAAGACTTTCCTCCAAAGAAAGAGCAGCCACTGCTTCCTGAGCTCTCCCGTGAATTCTACATTGCACCAGGAGAGCCCACGATTCAGCCGGCCACCGCGGCGCTGCAGCAATGCGCTCAAATGCGCCATAATACGCATCCACTTCAGTCTCCCTAAAGGTTGGCACTAATGAGAGATGTTTACTCACATCAAAGGCAGGTGGATGAGGGCCGGCGGCCGGGGCAAAAGCGTCGGATGCGTGCAGTTGCGAGTCCAACTCCAGCTGACGCAACCTGACTGCTTTGTCGGCCTCAATCTCCAGCTTCCTTGCTTCCAGCTGAAACTGTATCTGCCTGCTCTGCTCTGTGTCTGTTGCCTCCAGCTGAAGACGTGCAAGACAGACCTTTAGTTTAGCCCCCTCTCGGGACTCCACTGAGCTACCAGGGGATAGTGCTTCATGGCGAGGCGGCTTGAGCGGTGGTTTAAACCGCCTGTCGTCCTCACTGTCCCCAACCTCTCCCCGAGCAGCTGAAGGCTCCGCCTCAAGCTTCTGTGTCTCCCAATCTTCCGGTAACGCATCAGGCAGTGCAGGCAACACAAGATTGCCCCGTTCCACCAACTCATCCACAATGACCGCCTTTAAATCTGCTTTTAATAACTGCTTTGCCCCCGTGAGACTGAAGTGTTGAGCAATCTCTAACAGGTCTTCCTTACGACACTGATCTAGCTGCTTGACTGAAGGACTGATTAAAAAGGACTTCAAATCAAACGATGCCATACCCAGGGGAACTGCACTCAAGGTTTTACCCAATTGTCACCACCAACCCCACTGATAACCCCAGAATTCAGATGAAGAGATCCCGGACGAGCCCCCAAATAAGTTACGTCCCCCTCTAGGGTAGAGGAAAACAACACACACCAGAATGGATTTGGTAATAATTATAATAGGGTTTAATAAATAACAATGAAGGTGTACAACAAGATGAAACAAAAATAGCCGAGGCCAAAACAAAAGAGCCAAAAGGGCGCAAATCTACTGCTAGGAACAGAAGGAGGATGTGTCCACACAGGAGCAAGATGTGTGAGGCGTCTGATTGCAACAGAGCCTCCCGAGTGATAGCTGTCCCCAAACTTTGTAGCGTCATCTCTGGCAGGTGTGCGCTGGGAATGCATGGGGATTGGCGTGCGTCGGGCCCGGCGTGCTCCAATCAGTATCTTCGGGGGCGGAACCAGGAATTGGTAGCCAATCACGTTGAAGCAACCACACAGCTCATTTACAGGATAGCAAAACAGGATTAACAGGACCGGAGAGGCGACAGCCGTCACACCAGGAAATGATGGATACACGGATCGTGTTCAAATCAATAGGAAGGCAAATGACTCTAAATAATAATGATCACGCCACCAAACACACATTCAGACTAAAGGAACCAGCTGTTTGGAAAATGAGAGAAGTAGAAAGTACAGGTATTTGGGTTCAACATGTAAGAAGTAGAAAGTACAGGTATTTGAGTTCAACATGTAAGAAGTAGAAAGTACAGGTATTTTTGTTCAACATGTAAGAAGTAGAAAGTTCAGGTATTTGAGTTCAACATGTAAGAAGTAGAAAGTACAGGTATTTGTGTTCAACATGTAAGAAGTAGAAAGTACAGGTATTTGTGTTCAACATGTAAGAAGTAGAAAGTACAGGTATTTGAGTTCAACATGTAAGAAGTAGAAAGTACAGGTATTTTTGTTCAACATGTAAGAAGTAGAAAGTTCAGGTATTTGAGTTCAACATGTAAGAAGTAGAAAGTACAGGTATTTGGGTTCAACATGTAAGAAGTAGAAAGTACAGGTATTTGAGTTCAACATGTGAGAAGTAGAAAGTACAGGTATTTGGGTTCAACATGTAAGAAGTAGAAAGTACAGGTATTTGAGTTCAACATGTGAGAAGTAGAAAGTACAGGTATTTGTGTTCAACATGTAAGAAGTAGAAAGTACAGGTATTTGAGTTCAACATGTAAGAAGTAGAAAGTACAGGTATTTGGCTTCAAAATGTAAGAAGTCAAAGTAAAAAGTCGTCAGAAAGATTGTAGTGGAGTAAAGTACTGATACCATAAAAATGTACTGAAGTACAGTAACGAAGTATTTGTACTCCACTACTTCCCACCTCTGTATATCCCACTGCATACTTCTCTACGCTCTGGATTGTTTATATGTTGTGTTTTGTTTGATTGAAATGAGCTAAATGTCATACTGAAAATGTGTCCAACAGGGAATTTGCCAAAGAGAGAGAGCGGGTGGAGAACCGGAGCGAGTTCCTAAAGCTGAGGCGACAGCAGCAGATTGAGAGAGAGCTCAACGGATACCTGGAGTGGATCTGCAAAGCAGGTCAAGACACACACACACACACACACACACACACACACACACACACACACACACACACACACACACACACACACTGCTCATTGTAGAAAACAACTGAATAGAAATGCGGTGTATTGACGTCTTATTCCCCTTATGTTCAGAAGAAGTGATCCTGGCTGACGATGAAGTCCCTGGGAACTTTGATGGTAACTAACCATACTTTTTTGATTGTGTTTGTTTACTTTAAGTGAGACAGAAGAAAATGTTCAGACAGAATCAAGACAGATAGCCTATACATGGAGATATGTGTTACATTTGTAGAAATATAACAGCAGAAAAAGACTTGATACTTATTGTATGACTACAAATCTAAACGTGCTCTTCCTATTGGCTGGTTTGGTACATACTGTATCTTAGCATTGTCTTTAGCTAGCAATGCTAATCACCGCTGGAGAGATGGGCTGCTTATTAATATGGGCTGCATACGGTGTAGAAATGCACAAATATGTTTGAAATTGGTGCTGCATGACCAGGAAAAAAACGGTTGTATTCCCTATTGCTTAAGTGGTTAAAAACCTACAACTACCAGAATGCATTGGGGTCGTTGCACTGCTATCGTCACTGGTTGGTCGGCAAGGCATTATTCTTCCTCCGCACTGTAACCTGGCTCATACAAGGAGCCATGAGTATCTGATCCTTGCCTTAGTAAGAAAGGGTTTCATACAAAAACAGCAGAAGAACAATCTGAGGTTTGAACAAAAGTCAAACGGGTCATTTGGAAAGTTAAACGGGGTTTATTTGCATATTCTACCCACAGCTAAGTCAGCTAGAATTGCTCAGTTACATGTTGGGTTTAGCATGAAACACAAGTGACAAACAGAATAATATGGTTTAAACCAGTGTGTCTCAAACTTGTTCATACCAAGGACCACTTAACCAATAAAAAAACACTCGCGGACCACGTAACTCCACAAATATCCAAAAACACATCGTTTTTTACAAATCGCCTGAAAATTGTACAAACAAGTGGCAACATGTGTGACGAAGGTGCTTATCTGGGCTATAACATGCAATCGAAAGTGAAACTTAAGCTCGCTCCATTGCGGAGATATTCCCGCGAGAGTGCGAAAAACTTAAATAAATGTATTTATTTCAAATGTGAAATGTTACCAATATACTCACGGACCACTAGGGGACGCTCACGGACCACCGGTGGTCCGCGGACCACACTTTGAGAAGCACTGGTTTAAACAAACTGATGAAGACGCTATTCTCGATGTTTCTCTTTGATAGGAACGAGGCGAAGGCCGACCATCAAAACCAAAAACAACAAGACAGAGCTGCTGAACCCTGAGGAGGGAGGGGACAACATGGGGGATGCAGTAGGTAAGAAAACCAGAGTGAGATGCGGGGATAGAAACGTATTTCAGAGCACACACACACCATCAGTTTGAACTCTGGAGTGGGTTGTGTTCAGGTGAGACGTTTCTGTTATTTTTAAAGCAAACGGAGGCTGGGGTAGAAGCTGGGGTGGAAGCTGGGGTGAGCTGGGGTAGAAGCTGGGGTGGTGGTGGGGTGGAAGCTGGGGTAGAAGCTGGGGTGGTGGTGGGGTGAGAGCTGGGGTGGTGGTGGGGTGGAAGCTGGGGTGGAAGCTGGGGTAGAACCTGGGGTGGTGGTGGGGTAGAACTTGGGGTGGTGGTGGGGTGGGAGCTGGGGTGGTGCTGGGGTGGAAGCTGGGGTGGTGGTGGGGTGGGAGCTGGGGTGGAAGCTGGGGTGGAAGCTGGGGTGAGCTGGGGTGGTGGTGGGGCAGGCAAGCAGCGATGTAGAGGTAGCTGCAGCAATGGGTTGGCTGTAGAGGGGCATGGGGCGGTATGTATGAAGGCAGCACAAGTGCCCCAGACCTTCAGGGGTAACCGTGTCCGTGCCTCCCCGCAGGTTTTGCGCGCTCCAGCATAAAGAACGGGGCAGACGACTCTACTTACAATACAAAGGAGCGACGATTTCGATTCTTCATCCGCAAGATGGTGAAGACGCAGACCTTCTACTGGACGGTGCTCTGCCTGGTGGGCCTCAACACCATGTGTGTGGCCGCGGTGCACTACGACCAGCCTGACGTGCTCTCGGACTTTCTCTGTGAGTAACCATGGACACACTCCACCCTGACCGGCTCTAAGTGTGTTTGGAGAAAGATCATTAATGTCTGAATTCATAAATCACCCGCTAAAGAACAGAGGTTACACACCGTAACCCTATTCTATAAGCATACGGGTGCCACTGTTCTCCAACCACACGTCCAGCACGTGACCTCGTACTGGAGGCTGTGGGTACGGTGGGAGGAGCCTCGACTCACGCACACCATGGCAGGCCGACATCTTAAGCACGAGACGTTTTTAAACAATTTACAACTAAAGCAAGAACAGAAAGACTTTGCAACGGGTTGTAACTACTCACCCGTATCCATGACAACAGTGATATATTGCATTCTTTAGTCTAGTAGACACACACACACACACACACACTCACTCTCACACACACACATGCACACACACACACGCACACACACACACACACACACACACACACACACACACACACACACATTGGGGTCCAGTGGCATTAGAATATGAGGCTGTAGCTGCTGATGGAGTTCATTCATCAGCAGCCTGTCATCCCCCACTGTTGACTTCCACTCATCTCTCTCTCTCTCTCTCTCTCTCTCTCTATCTCTCTCTCTCTCTCTCCTCTCTCCCCCTCTCCCCCCCCCGTCACCTCTCTTTCTCTTTATCTAACTTCTCGCCCTCTCTCCCCTCCTCACCTCTTTCTCTCTCTCTCCCCTCCTCACCTCACCTCTTTTTTTTCTCTCTCTC
>NW_027263048.1:78449-105269 GCF_902827115.2 Pseudochaenichthys georgianus | reverse complement strand
TAAATACACACAAGACTAATCATACAAACAAGACACAGGTGAGGAGGGAGGAGAAAACACAGGGACACCAGGTGAACACAATCGGGTAATCAGACCAGAGATGGGGACTCGAGTCTGCGACTCGGACTCGAGTCGCACTTAAGTCGCACACACAGAGACTTCAGACTTGACTTGGACTCGTGACCAAAAGACTTCAGACTCGACTTGGACTCGTGTGTTGGGACTCGTGAACAATCATTGTGTTTTCTATTTTTGGCGTATTAAAGGTGGGGTAGGTACATTTGAGAGAAACCGGCTCGAGATCGCTAGAATTTGAAAATACACAACCGGAGATAATCTGCTAGAGGCTGCTACTTCCTTATAGAGCCCGCCTCCCCCAACACACACGAACGCGCACATGACCAATGAGGGCACGAGATACGTTTGTGCCCAGATGGAAGGCTGACAGGCAGGTAGGCCATCCAGTTATTTTAGCCGGCTCATTACGCAGACGTGCGCGCCTCTGTTACTACCTCGTAGTAACACCATGGCGACCGGCGGCACACCTGCAGCTGTACCGCTTGTAATTAGGTTCAACTACAAACACTTCGAACAAAATGCCGGCGGCACCAACAAAAGGAGCGCACACTGCAAAGTCTGCAATATCAAAATCAAGGATGCTGGCGCAGCAACGTCGAATTTCATCAGGCACTTGAAAAGTCACCCGGAGAGGTCAGTCACATTAATGCAACGGTTAGCAAACATGTTTAGCTCAGCATCAGCTATGGAATGCTAACTTAGCTTGCTGCTAGCTTTGTAACTGAATATTTGAAGAGATGAGTGAATTGCTTGTCACACTTGTTTGAGTTGAGTGGCGTTGACATCCAACTCTTGACATGACATAAAAAAGGTCGGTAACGTTAATCATTACCCGCTTTTAAGTACTTTTAACAGTTTCTCTGCGGGGGATTAATAAAGTATTTGTGATACTGATTTCTGATTCTGAAGTGTTTTGCTTATAAGTTGTTTGCATTTAGCTAAAGTGTGATGTTTTTCCTCATATTGCAATAGCCTGTTTAAAGTGATCATATAACAAACAACTAGTCAGTGCTGATACTGTATGCTAATAGATATAGGAGTGATAATAACACAGTAAGTGCTTTGAATTTCTTAGATATAGCTGTGCAGTATTCTTAACAGACTGGATAGCAGCAGACGATAGAAGGCTTATTACAACCAGAAGAGACATGAGACTTTTATTTTTTTAGAGACTTGAGACTTGACTTGGACTCGTGACCAAAGACTTGAGACTTGATCAAGTCTCACCCCACAAAGACTTGAGACTTGACTTGGACTCGTGACCAAAGACTTGAGACTTGACTTGGACTTGCAAAAAAAGACTTGTGAACATCTCTGAATCAGACACACCAGGGAAACTAACGACAGGGAACCAAAGACAGATCTAAACAAGACAAGACACAACGCAGACAGAAACAGGTTGCGTTCGGATAGTTTACAAATCAGCTCCTAAGTTCTAACCCTATCTCCTATTCCTTGACCTCTGAGTAAAAGGTCACGGGGTTAAGGGATAGTGGATAGGAGAATTCAAAAGGACTTAGGAGAAGAGACTGCGGTACTTTAGAGAATCGAATGCACTTTCACTATCCGACGTGTTTATGATGCGCCAGCGGACGTCATTGTGTGCGTCTGCTGCTGTGGGGAAACTATGGAAACCACAGTTTTCTATACAGCGGACTACAACATGGATGTTCAATAAGAACGAGGGACTCATCTAGAGACTCTGCACCGTGCTCTGATGCTGCTGCTTTGCTTTATGAACGGGGACAACAGGGAAACATATTCTTCAGGACCAAAGTTGGAATTGAAATAAAAAAGGAAAGTGAAACTTATGCTCGCCACCCTCTCCCTCCGGTCCACATTAATACAAATGATCCCAATATGTATGATTGTATGAACTAAAGATCTTAAAATCAATACAGATGTATTTATTATAAACGTTAGTCCTTAACATCTATCACTGTGTATATCACCATTCAAACATCTTTTAAAAGTTGAACAAACCCCACACAGCTCAGTAAAGACTGTGAAATGTTGACTTGATTTGATAACTTCAGTGAAAACTAACGTTCATATTTCTCTTTTTGATTATAATACTGATGAACGTTCAGAACAAAGCACTTTGGCAACTTACCACATACGTTTTAAAATGCTTAATAAGCACCGTCACTTTCATGATATAACTTCTCCGTCATAATCGTTTGTTTCCGTGAACGGCCGACTGTTGAGTGACGGCAAATGCTGCGGCTGCAAGGCATTGTGGGGCAGCATTTTCGCTTCTCCTGTCGGTTAGGGAGGTCCAGTGGTTCCTAAGCTAAAGGAGGTGATAAAGGAAGTTTGAAACCTCCTTTCCTTTCATTTAGAGAATTGGAACAGCACTTATCATGGCTGCCACTGAGGGACTTCCGGGTCATTTCACTCCGTTAGGAAGGTTCCTAAGCTAAATGGACTATTCGACTTCAGCCCTAGACAAGACAAAACACAACACAGACAGATCGTGACACAGACTCTGGTCCACCTAAAAGAGGTGGTCTCGGAGCGCTTGATAGTGAACTCTGGAGCGGTTCATCGCTGGTGTGAACGCAGTCCGCACCAAAACATAGGAAGCGTAGTATTTACGAGTCACAAAAACGCGGATGTCTTCAAAATCGTTAGCGAAAGAGTGAAGCAGAATGAAGTGTGGAACAGTATCGTGTAAATTAAAAACAACTATAAAACTAAAAACTATACATAAAAGTCAGAGCCACCTGTCGGTGAAGCCCCCTCCTGACTGCAGAACGTCTCTCATTGTGTTATAATGTTTTTTATCGCACGTTGTCTGATTATATAATCATATGCGCCGTTGCTGTTGTTATGCTCTCCAGATTAACAGCAGCATGAAAATAACCTGCCGATGCTCCATGGCGGAGGCTCCGGTAGAAATGGCCGGGATTTGCCTTTTTACCCCCTTAATGTCTGACCAATGGTTGAACAGCATTTCCGAGCACATGACTGGTGTTTAAAGTTTATAGTCCGTTTCAGTTTTTCCCGTGTGAACGCAAACCGAACCTTCTGAAAAATTAAACAATGTAACAAACGTCTGGTGTGCAGCTGAGAAGCGGACTATTAGGTGAGAATGCGACCTTAGTGTCATTTGAAGACCTTTGGGCTTTTTATTGAAGTATTTAGCAGTAAGTATCATATTTTGAAATGGATTGTTCAACATTGAAGTTACCTGAAGCCCAGGGGCGGTTCTAGGGGGGCCAGTGCCCCCCTAACACTGACCTCTGACCCCCCTGTGGCCCCCCTAACAATGAAAAGTTTTTTTTTTGTTTTTTTAAATGTATATTTTCTGGTACTCGGTTTGTCAAAGACCGCAGGATTTTGTTGCTGTAATGTGAGATTGTGCAGACACCCTTATGTAAAGTAGAGATGCAACTGTTCATTGCCTTTATTTTTATATAAATATTGCACTATAACTTAAGCTGAAGCTAACAGTAATAACTATAAGATCTATCTGAAATAAATAAGTGTACTGAAATAAATACCAATAACTGTATTGCATTGTTTTCTTATGCGCAATTACTTCATACTGTCTAGTTCTCTTTTTCGTCCTGCATTTATTGGGCCCCCCTCAGAAAATAACTGGCCCCCCCAGTCAAATTGGTCTAGAACCGCCACTGCTGAAGCCTGAAAGCCTAAGGGGTTCAAAGCATCATTACAGTTTACTAGTTTTCAATGTGTTGAATTATTGAGTTTTTGCATCAAACATTTGTCATTACAATACCAATAAAATATAACTGTAATACTTGAGATTGTTGGATGTTTTTTGGCACCAAGCAAGATAATGATTCTACTTTCTTCAAACAAGTTAAATTTTAAGATTACAGTTTTTCTGTTTCAAATAGTAGCAGAACAGTCCAACGTCTTGAATCGGCGTCGAAACACAACGTTTTGTAAGATAATCAGACCCAGAATGAATCATATTAACGAGTATTGAGTCTGAAGGTTGAAGGGTACCACGTCCCAGTTTCAGACGGAGAACTGCACTCAACTAATTACCTTTATTTTGCAATTTGAACGAGAGACAAAAACGTCTTTCTAAATCTGCACCACTGCCATTATTATCCCGCTGAGCAGCCCAACCCAAAACAGAGCGCCGTCCAACAGCCTCTCGTCTCCAAGAGAAACGCTGTGTCATTATGGGAAGATAGCGGTGACTAAGACTATTAGCTAATTGATAGGCTGACTGAGCGTCTGGCGGTCAACGCTGACACAACAAATCCTGCAATCATCATTTCAGACACAGTGGCGGTTCTAGACCAATTTTACTGGGGGGGGGGCAGTTATTTCATGAGAGGGGCACAATAAAAGCGGGTTAAAAAGACAAAGACAGTATCAAGTAATTGGGTAAAATAAACATAAAATACAGTCATTGGTAGGCTATTTGTTTTAGTAAATTTAAGTTACAATTTAATTTCATATTAAATAATTAAATAGTAATTAGCTTTAATAAGGTAATGAACAGTTTAATCTCCACTGTACGTCTGGGTCTCTGATTCACACAGCCACGGGGGGGGGGGTCCCTGGTCAGTGTTAGGGGGGCACTGGCCCCTGTTGCCCCCCCCCTAGAACAGCCCCTGCTCCAAGACCAAACACGTGTGAAGCTTCCTCCCAAAAGACGGGAAGAAAATACTGACGGGAGCTTTTCATGCCTTCAAGAATGTTCCTCCATTTATGCGTCGCACTTTAATTTGGAAAAGTACATCTGAACCCGCTGCACGGAAAACCGCTGAAAATGCAAACCTGTCCGAACCAGCCAACATGTGAATGGGTTC
The DNA here is from genome assembly GCF_902827115.2 of Pseudochaenichthys georgianus. Classification (NCBI taxonomy): domain Eukaryota; kingdom Metazoa; phylum Chordata; class Actinopteri; order Perciformes; family Channichthyidae; genus Pseudochaenichthys; species Pseudochaenichthys georgianus. The sequence continues at coordinate 100,395 of NW_027263048.1, read as the reverse complement.
TAAACGAAATAGTGCAGATGAGGCAAGCAGCCAATACACCCCCCCCCCCCACCCCCCAACACTAACCCCCTCATGGGTTCAAACTCATTTACAGCGCCTTCATTGTGATAGTATATAAGTGCAAAAGGGATTTGTTTTATAGCCGTGAACTCGTACTCTGCATTTCACCAGACGACGATAAATGTGAGGCTGCGATGTTTTCAGAGGTGAAATGTAACACATTTACTAATTACTGAACTTCAGTTCCATTTTGAAGTCGATTCAATTGAGTATTTCCATTTAATGCTGGTTTACACTTTTACTACACTGCAGGTACAATGATGTGATTTGAATGTACATTTATTTCGCTTTAGTGACTTTTCAGGTTAAAATGCTTCACTACAAAGGCCCTATTATGTGGTGTGTTGGTGTTATCCCTTCCCTGTGGAGTGTCCTCGAGGTTTTAGTGCATGTCAATGGTCTGCAAAGGCTACAAGCCCAACGTTTCTCTTGTTAACACTTCTATACTTTGACCTAAGAATGCAGGGTCTTCACTTGTAATGGACGATTTTGACATTAATGTACTTCTACTTAAGTAAAGGGATCTGAGTACTTCTTCTGCCACTGATCAGAATCCACTGATGTTATAGCCATGATTCTGAAATGGGCTTTAAGCAAAACACGTACTTTAAGTTTATTTTGATGCTGATACTTTTGTAGGATTACTTGATGAAGCACTTTTACTTGAAACTGAGTCCTTTTACGATTCTACTTTTACTTAAAGGTCACCTATTGTGCAAACTCCTCTTCTTCATGTCTCTTCTACATCAACATGTGTCCCCTCTTCTTCATGTCTCTTCTACATCAACATGTGTCCCCTCTTCTTCATGTCTCTTCTACATCAACATGTGTCCCCTCTTCTTCATGTCTCTCCTACATCAACATGTGTCCCCTCTTCTACATGTCTCTTCTACATCAACATGTGTCCCCCTCTTCTTCATGTCTCTTCTACATCAACATGTGTCCCCTCTTCTTCATGTCTCTTCTACATCAACAAGTGTCCCCTCTTCTTCATGTCTCTTCTACATCAACATGTGTCCCCTCTTCTTCATGTCTCTTCTACATCAACATGTGTCCCCTCTTCTTCATGTCTCTTCTACATCAACAAGTGTCCCCTCTTCTTCATGTCTCTTCTACATCAACATGTGTCCCCCTCTTCTTCATGTCTCTTCTACATCAACATGTGTCCCCTCTTCTTCGTGTCTCTTCTACATCAACATGTGTCCCCTCTTCTTCATGTCTCTTGTGTTCATTCAACTTTACAGCAGGAATCAAACCTGTGACCACCCGTCTGTGTTTCTCTTGGAGAAAGCGTTAAGTGTTTTCTAGCAGAGCCACAGTGTGTGTTAATGCATGAAGAACACGCATCTCCCCAGTTCGTTCCCGAGAGAAAAACAAACGCGCTCCCGACGGACGTCTCCTCGTTAAAATAAAGGACGAATCAATGATTTCTAGAAGTCCTGCTTCGACGAGGACTCTGCTGAGCAGTCGGGCTCATCTGACACAGCCCCTCTGCTGACAGCTTCAAAGGGTGGCTGCAGAGGATGTATGTCGTTGGTTTACTTTGGACTGACGGTGACAACAGCAACGTCTCATTGTGTTTGCCTTCGGGGGTAAAGTCAACGTGAAGGAGCTCCACAGACAGTCTAGGAACGACATTCATTGATTATAACTCTAAGAAGGACATTTTGTGTGGACTTGACGAATCGTCCTCGTGTGGAGATATTGTTGATATTCAACCACAATACATATTCAAAAACTTGTATTTTACAATAGATACAGTGTTATAGTTTGATGGGGTACAGACGGACGAGCTGGTGATCCGAATGCTCAACAGAAATGCAACTCTCCATGTATTTGTATTTACTTGGACATCTCACAGCATTCTCTTTCCTTTTTATTGTTATTTCTTTGTTGCATTGTTAGAGGAGCCTGGGACTTTTCATTGCCAAATCTACACTGTGGCTACAGTACTGTGCACGTGACGATAAAGCGTTGAACCTTGAATTGAATCTTGAATCTATATCTTGAATTACGCAAATATAAATATGAAACATAATTGAACATGGGAAAGGCCTTTATATACTTCCACCATACTGCTCTAAGTGGCGAAGTCCATAGGGATTGGCTTGGCAACTGGAAGGTCACCAGTTCAAGTCCCGGCAAGACCAAGTGCTACCGAGGTGTCCCTGAGCAAGGCACCGTTCCCCACACTGCTCCCCGGGTGCTGTTCAAAATGGCAGCCCACTGCTCCTAACACTAGGATGCAGAGAAACAATTTCCCCACGGGGATTAATAAAGTACATATACAATAAGCCTCTATACGCTCTAAACTCTCAGCTTTTGAATAGGTCCCAAACTAAAGCACAATATATATTTCAGATATTATATATATTTCTCCAACAGACGATGTACCGTAAAGTAATTATATGTGGCGTCTGTTGAGATGCTTCCTTCATCATGATCTCAACGGCAGGCGTGAGAGGGCAGTCCTCTCCTGACACCGTGTGGTCAGAGGAGGTACTGCAGACACCTGAACACTGACATTACCCAATGGTATTTATCAAGTATTTGAGTTGATTTGATTCTTTCTAATGACTTTTAAAATGTCCCAATTCACATAAAATAATACATAATGATTCATAATAATAATACAAATGTAAATCAACAAAGATATGATGAGTTCATAATATACGTTAAGGCATTAATACATACATACTAATTACATGTATTTTTGTCTGAAATGGGCCATTCAACATAATACTTTCGGTGTACTTGGATACTACAAGTTCTGTAATATCAAAGATACTTCATCACGTGTTTCAGTTGATTTGATTCTTTCTCAGGGTGTATGCAGGAATCCTGAAGTCACATGTAAGACATTTTAAGACCTTTTTTAAGACCCTTCCATACATTTTAAGACCTCATCGCCACTTGGAGTTTTAACCGGTTACCTTGGCGACGCACTTCACCTCACATTGACTATATACAGTATTGATTGTCCTTCCTCCTTATCTTCCAACCATTTGGACAGTGGCGGCCGGCCCATAGGGGCGCTAGGGGCACCGCCCCACTTCTTCCCACATACAAAATAAATATATATATTTAAAAACATTTTTATTTTATTTTATTTTTAATAAACAAGGTAAATATTATATAATTGGTGTCAGTAAAATGTATAATCTACAATAAAATCTCGTTTAAAATTGTGTTGCGACGATGTCTAAAGTTACTGATAAGTCACATGTTTCCTGCCTGGCTTTGCCCATGTGTCATTACATTTATATATACAGTCTATGGTCATTACCCTCTCTCGTCTGGGCGGTAAGAAAGGAGCCCTCAACCAGTGCAGCAGCAGCCACTAGCAGCTGACTGTTGCTATCTGTAAACTATGAAGCCGAAACATAATTTCAGCGTCGTCAAATCTGATGATCACCGGGCGCCAATGTCAGCGCCCGGTCCAGTCTGTGAGTAGTTTGGACACTAGTCACTAGTGACTTGTATATGGTGGGGTGACGCAGTACGGCAGTAGTTGATGAGGATGGCTTTATGTGCAGGTGGAGTCCCCGCCCAATTCCGTTCAAGAGCTACTCTCCAATCCTTTCGAAAGGAGAAGTTTGGGAGATAAACTGTTGCTTAAAGACCTTGGACCGGACCAACCCGATTTGTATATATCGCAGCAAGTTCGTGAAAAAGACAAAACGTATCACGTAGCTGGTAATAATTAATAATTCCTTGCATTTATTATAGCACTTTTCCAGTGCTCAAAGCGCTTTACAGATACACATTACACACATTTTATATACATGCAATGGTCACTGTGGACAATACGACGGGGACACAACGGCTTTACAGACGCAGCAGCGGCGGGTTTCACCCCCTCATTGCACAGCGCACTGCGCCACACCGTCCATCTTCACGCCTCGAGGTCATCGAGGCGCTTTTACAAGTACACATTGATATTATACATGTACTGTGGACAATACCCACAGGAGCAAATCCGGGTGAAGTGTCTTGCCCAAGGACACAACGGCCTGACGCAGTGGCGGCGGGAGCGGGTTTCGAACTGGAGTTCCCCAGCACTCCCCCTTGATCTGATGATCGGATGCACAGACCACTGTCCCCTTCTGGTACACCAGAAAGGCATGGCTAGCTGGATGCAAACAGGTAAATGCTGTCTTTTGTTTCCCATGCTTGCTCTTCAAACAGCCGGGGACAGATACGATCCATTCAGAAACTAGACACAAGTTAAACAAGTACAAACCACAGACTGCCTGTGTCATGGAGAATACAGTCGCTGGTTTATTTATGTCTGTAGGCCGTTGTTGTGAGTGTGGACGGTCGGAGCATATACAACGTTAGCTTAGCCGATCTCCATTCAGAAAACACGCATTTTAAAGGGTTTTCTCTGCCGTCTGTCTGCAGACTCGTCAAAGCATTAACTCATGGTTCTTACTAACCGGTATCAGTGTGTTGTTACTTCATCATTTAGAAACGTGTATTACAATTAAATCACGGTCAAATAAGCCCTTGCCAGCGATTCTCTCTCTAGTTTAGCATGCTCAGCCCGACTCAGCCCGCTTGTTCCTGGCCCTAGAACTACGATTTGATGGGGCCAAAGATACTGTGAATTAGGACCCGCTAGCCGGTGCTAGGCCAAGTGGAAACGCAACCAAAAACGGGCCCCGCACGGCTCGGCACGATGTAGAGGAGACATGAAGAAGAGGGGACACATGTTGATGTAGAAGAGACATGAAGAAGAGGGGACACATGTTGATGTAGAAGAGACATGAAGAAGAGGGGACACATGTTGATGTAGAAGAGACATGAAGAAGAGGGGACACATGTTGATGTAGAAGAGACATGAAGAAGAGGGGACACATGTTGATGTAGAAGAGACATGGAGAAGAGGGGACACATGTTGATGGAGAAGAGACATGAAGAAGAGGGGACACATGGTGATGTAGAAGAGACATGGAGAAGAGGGGACACATGTTGATGTAGAAGAGACATGGAGAAGAGGGGACACGTGTTGATGTAGAAGAGACATGAAGAAGTGGGGACACATGTTGATGTAGAAGAGACATGGAGAAGAGGGGACACATGTTGATGTAGAAGAGACATGGAGAAGAGGGGACACATGTTGATGTAGAAGAGACATGAAGAAGAGGGGACACGTGTTGATGTAGAAGAGACATGAAGAAGTGGGGACAAATGTTGATGTAGAAGAGACATGAAGAAGAGGGGACACATGTTGATGTAGAAGAGACATGAAGAAGAGGGGACACATGTTGATGTAGAAGAGACACGAAGAAGAGGGGACACATGTTGATGTAGAAGAGACATGAGCGAGCTGCGCGCTGCACTGGAAACGCGCCATTACATCACCAGAAGTCCTAATTTAAGGGGTAATTTCTCCCAAAACATTTTTTTTACTCACATATCAACAGCCCCACCAAAAATATTTTCCACCAGCCGCCACTGGATTTGGACGCTAACTTGCATTTCCCCATAACGATGTTGCTTAGCAACCGGCGTAAACGGACCTTCGCGCGCTATCAAGCAGTGAGCGCGCGACGTCCTGTTCAGATGACGTCAAATCCAACGGGATGCCATCAATAAACTCCACAGAATCACACTGCACACCTACGCCGTCGCCATGACTACATTCAGGCAGACTGTAGAACACAACCTCTCTGGACCATTCATATACTTATTGGAAACAAGCTACAACATGTAAGACCTTGGAAAATGCCGTTTAATAGCCTTAATTTTCGCTAAATTGATTTATCAACTCTTAATACTTTTTAAGACCCGTGGACATTTTCTATAAAATGTCAAAATGTTCATCAAATGAGAAATAACTACTAATAGGTATAATATTAATAATATAAACAGTTGATAATGTGTTAAGGCATTCATATACAGTACATAGCCTACTAACTAAATGTATTTTTGTCTGAAATGGTTTTTTACTTTAATATAAATTATAAATGTACATTTTTAAAATAAAAAAACCTCTAGACGCTTAACTCGAATGCAGAACTGAACTCTGCTGCCTAAGGTAGATTACATATTGATAATTTATCAAATGACACACAATATTTGCTATTCTAAGGCTCATGGTGATGTATAGCTTGTCTCCGATGCACACACACACACACACACACACACACACACACACACACACACACACACACACACACACACACACACACACACACACACACACACACACACACACACACACACACACACACACACACACACACACACACACACACACACACACACACACACACACACACACACACACACACACACACACACACACACACACACACACACACACACACACACTTCAGTTGGGGTGGTGTTGCTTGACTCTGCTGCCCTCTTGTGGTAATGATGATAAATGATCACAGTTGTTAAATTAACACACTCACAGTAAAAAGAGAAAATTAAACAACTTCTGGAAACACAGATGGTCGAATAATGAAAGTAAAAAACTGTACAGTAGTCGTTTTTAATAGTGCAAAAAGACATTGCAAGTTAATATCGCACATTGTTATTAATACTGCACATGATGTAAGCAGAAAGCATAAAGGAGAGAGTGTTTGTAATGACGATAAGGTGATTTATTTTGTGGAAGTTCTCCGTTCCCCTTGCTGAAGGGTGGGGAGTTATAGCGTGGACAAGACCTCCTGCGGTGGTCCTCGGTTTCCTTTCAGGGTCCCTCCCTCTCTCTCTTCTTTGTAACCCTCTTCTCTCCGCCTGATGACTTTAGTGTGTAGTCTCCTGTTGCTCCTGCTCTGACCTCTCCCGGAGCACAAGAGCTGTTTTCCTTTTTAGATGTTTGTTTAGAGAGGAACACGGAGAACCGAGGGCTAAGTCGTGCCTTACCGACAAAGTGATACACGATGAAACTAAACGCTCTGATAACTTTGCCATAAAGAATTAGAAAGCCGTTTATATAAAGTAATCAATCGTACAGAACAACACTTTGAGATCAGGACACAAAGAGAGGGGTCTTTGTTCTCTTTACAGAGGGGACACATGTTTTTGGATACGAGTCATGAAAGAGTGGATATTTTAATTTCTGTTTTAGATTTGACCAATTTGTTGGTTCATTTAAAAAGGTCCACGAAATGAGGTTGTCCATTTTGAAGATTGATGCTAGAGAAAGATTCACATTACTTTAATTTCAATTCAGTACATCGGCTTTTAGTTGTTTGATGTTATCACATACACATTATCACACACACTTTATCACACACACATTATCACACACACTTTATCACACACACATTATCACACACACTTTATCACACACAAGGTGACGATAATACAGGACACACTGTCACTTCTGGTAATAGGGGGAGGGTTTCCTGCTTTCGAATGCATCACAAGCCCCACAAGACTTTTGTGATGGGTATTCAAATCAGTGACGCTGGTCTTCTAATCTTTAAATGAAACCCTGTGTGTGTGTGTGTGTGTGTGTGTGTGTGTGTGTGTGTGTGTGCGTGCGTGCGTGTGTGTGTGTGCACAATGCCCACCTGCGTCACAGTGTGTCAGCATGACGCATATGGCCTGTATCACCTTGCTTATTCACACACACCCACCCACCCCCCCCCCACAAGTATAGTAATGCTAGGCCACACACACACACACACACACACACACGCACGCACGCACGCACGCACGCACGCACGCACGCACGCACGCACGCACGCACGCACACACACACACACACACACACACACACACACACACACACACACACACACACACACACACACACACACACACACACACACACGGGAGAAGTTGAAACAATAAAATCAAATATCAGAAGTGAAGGATGAGTTTTTGAAGACCTTGCGAAAGAAGACAAAATAAGTTCTTAAAAAGTTGTCTCTTGAAGAAGCAAGTAATTCATAATTGTTTTTGTTGTTGTTGTCATAACTTCCGCACTGCTCCCCTACACGTGTGGCTAAAGATGGCTTTCATAAAGGTGACAAAATGTGTTATTTGCCCAAAAAGACACCATCGAATTCTTCAATTAACATAAACATATCTCGATGTTTTGGTTTCTAATCAACACTCAATTAGATACATCTAAAATATGTTCCTGCAGATCCTTAAAAAGTCAATTAATTAATTTAACAATAATTTATCATCATTACCACAAGAGGGCAGCAGAGTCAAGCAACAACACCCCAACTTAAGTGTTAAGTGTGTGTGTGTGTGTGTGTGTGTGTGTGTGTGTGTGTGTGTGTGTGTGTGTGTGTGTGTGTGTCTGCATGGTTGTCTGCATGTGTGTCTGTAAATGTCTTTGAGTGTTTGTAAGTGTGTGCCAGTCAAAGAACCAGCAGACCTTTGATCAAACTGACCGTCCGGTAGGTGTGTGTGTGTGTGTGTGTGTGTGTGTGTGTGTGTGTGTGTGTGTGTGTGTGTGTGTGTGTGAGTCTCTGTATGTGTGTGTGTGTGTGAGTCTCTGTGTGTGTGTGTGTGTGTGTGTGTGTGTGTGTGTGTGTGTGTGTGTGAGTCTCTGTGTGTGTGTGTGTGTGAGTCTCTGTGTGTGTGTGTGTGTGTGTGTGTGTGTGAGTCTCTGTGTGTGTGTGTGTTGTGTGTGTGAGTCTCTGTGTGTGTGTGTGTGTGTGTGTGTGTGTGTGTGTGTGTGTGTCTGCATGGTTGTCTGCATGTGTGTCTGTAAATGTCTTTGAGTGTTTGTAAGTGTGTGCCAGTCAAAGAACCAGCAGACCTTTGATCAAACTGACCGTCCGGTAGGTGTGTGTGTGTGTGTGTGTGTGTGTGTGTGTGTGTGTGTGTGTGTGTGTGTGTGTGTGTGTGTGTGTGTGTGAGTCTCTGTATGTGTGTGTGTGTGTGTGTGTGTGTGTGTGAGTCTCTGTGTGTGTGTGTGTGTGTGTGTGTGTGTGTGTGTGTGTGTGTGTGTGTGTGAGTCTCTGTGTGTGTGTGTGTGTGTGTGTGTGTGTGTGTGTGTGAGTCTCTGTGTGTGTGTGTGTGTGTGTGTGTGTGTGTGTGTGTGTGTGTGTGTGTGTGTTGTGTGTGTGAGTCTCTGTGTGTGTGTGTGTGTGTGTGTGTGTGTGTGTGTGAGTCTCTGTGTGTGTGTGTGTGTGTGTGTGTGTGTGTGTGTGTGTGTGTGTGTGTGTGTGTGTGTGTGTCGAGGTGAAATAAAGGAAGATGAGTCACTGAGGATTTGGATGAAAGGGTAAATTACAGAGATGAAGGTTTCTGTGAAGTAATCATAATAATTTGAATCCTTCTTCAGGGATGAAAACAGCAACCTCCTGCTTTTGTACAAAGCGTGTTTGTGTAAAGAGTGACGATGTTACAGCGAGGCTCTCTGGGACGAGGACGTTCAGGACGCTCGGACAATCATTTGACTTCAGCCTGGAGACCAGCAGAGGAGCAGCATGGGGATTTATACAATGTGGACAAAGTGTTTCAAACAAAGGATACATCTTTAGGTTAAAAGGGATTTAACTGGGCCTGGGCTATGGCCAACTCCTGATAATGATATATAGCATGCTTTCTGGCAATGTCATACATTACCAGTCTATATAGGAACGACTCATGGTTAAGCCTGTGTTTGTATACGCCTGTGTGAATTAAATGCTTAATAAATGTAAAGCTATATTTTTTCATATCCACATATTAACACCACTATGATCTTGGAAGTAAAAAGCTAACATTAGGCTATAAAGGAACTACAGCACGGTCACATGACTTCACCTCACCACCGCTAAGCTAAAGGTGGCTAATGTTGGGCTATAAAGGAACTACAGCACGGTCACATGACTTCACCTCACCACCGCTAAGCTAAAGGCGGCTAATGTTGGGCTATAAAGGAACTACAGCACGGTCACATGACTTCACGTCACCACCGCTAAGCTAAAGGAGGCTAATGTTGGGCTATAAAGGAACTATAGCACGGTCACATGACTCAACGTCACCACCGCTAAGCTAAAGGAGGCTAATGTTGGGCTATAAAGGAACTACAGCACGGTCACATGACTTCACGTCACCACCGCTAAGTTAAAGGAGGCTAATGTTGGGCTATAAAGGAACTATAGCACGGTCACATGACTCAACGTCACCACCACTAAGCTAAAGGAGGCTAATGTTGGGCTATAAAGGAACTACAGCACGGTCACATGACTTCACGTCACCACCGCTAAGCTAAAGGAGGCTAATGTTGGGCTATAAAGGAACTACAGCACGGTCACATGACTTCACGTCACCACCGCTAAGCTAAAGGAGGCTAATGTTGGGCTATAAAGGAACTATAGCACGGTCACATGACTCAACGTCACCACCACTAAGCTAAAGGAGGCTAATGTTGGGCTATAAAGGAACTACAGCGCGGTCACATGACTTCATGTCTCCACCGCTAAGCTAAAGGAGGCTAATGTTGGGCTATAAAGGAACTATAGCACGGTCACATGACTTCACGTCACCACCGCTAAGCTAAAGGTGGCTAATGTTGGGCTATAAAGGAACTACAGCACGGTCACATGACTTTACGTCACCACCGCTAAGCTAAAGGAGGCTAATGTTGGGCTATAAAGGAACTACAGCACGGTCACATGACTTCACGTCACCACCGCTAAGCTAAAGGAGGCTAATGTTGGCCTATAAAGGAACTAGAGCACGGTCACATGACTTCACGTCACCACCGCTAAGCTAAAGGTGGCTAATGTTGGGCTATAAAGGAACTACAGCACGGTCACATGACTTCACGTCACCACCGCTAAGCTAAAGGAGGCTAATGTTGGGCTATAAAGGAACTACAGCACGGTCACATGACTTCACGTCTCCACCGCTAAGCTAAAGGCGGCTAATATTGGGCGTTTAGACACACCGTTTTTTTATTCCCCAGTAGGGTACTGACGTATTTATGTCCTAGAATAAAACGTTAAAATCTCTTCAGCTTGTGTTATTTCAGACTTCTAATTAAAAAAACGTTATTAAAAACAATGACTCAGAGACAAGGGTTTTAGGCGTCATTAGAATGGCGAATGTGTCACTTAAAAACGTTTTATAACTTGCATGCAGCCAATCAATGTAGCACGGAAAATGCTAAAGATATGCTAAATGCTAAAGTTGACCGGGACAGTGAAGAATAACGCCATAACTTCAAACTAATGTGTCATGTGATTCTGACGCGCCGCTCAAAAATGCTTAGTTCACCCTTACAGCAGGTTTCATAAAAAAAAAATTAACCACACTTCTTTAGTGCAGGTAATAAACCCCAAGCACCACGTTCGAATGGAAGTAAAGAGCTAACCTTAGCCTATAAAGGAACTACATCACTGTCACATGACTTCACATCACCAGTTATTGGTTTTTCTTTCGTGAGATGGTTTGCTTCTTCCTTGGCCAATCATTGACCCTTACACCAAGTTTCACGACAACAAACTAACCGCACATCTTCAGTGGAGGTGATAAACCCAAAGCGCCATGTTGGAATAGAAGTGTGTGTGAAACTAAATCACTCTTCTTGAAACCAAACGACCTTGGCCGGCAAAAACTAATGTCTTCAATGTGCTCCATACAGTCCCATCAATTTAGCCGAGGAACAGCGATGAGTGGTCGCTGCTAATCAGAATACTAATTCTCAGAGTGACGGGGAGGAGAGAAAAGGAAGGGTGAAAGAAAGATAAAGAGGAAAGGGTGATAAAAGGACAGTGTGTGATATAAAAAGGGGGAGAGACAGCAGGAGGGGAGTGATGGGTGAGTGTAGAGGGGAGGTGGAAGGTGAGAGAGGAGGAGAGAAATATTAAAATGAATGATGTGCACTCCGACCAGAAGTGCAGCTGGCAGCAGAACACACTGACTGATGCTGGCACTAATACAACACAACAGAGAGACAGGCAGCAAGGGGGAGACAGGGAGACGGGGGGGGGGGGTTATATATGTGTCTGACTGCTGTCACACAACCCCGACGCTGGGACATCTAACATGTATGTGGTTCTGCTGAACGGGACTAAATGGACAGCAGGTCAATCTGTTCACACAAAGAGGTGAGAGAGAGGCAAACACTTTTAAAGACATATTTTTTCAAGATTTGAATTAGCAATATCCCTTCAATTTATTTATGTGTGTTTTGTTTTATGTACTCGTTAGTTTTTTATACATATTTTGCCATTTATTTTATTGTATTTTAGTAATTGTTTTGTTTTATTATTATTATTATTATCAATATTAACATTATTATAATACTTGTTTTTCTTCATTTTTCTTTTTTAATATTGTATTTATTTATTTTGAATATTGGAAAGAAATATAAAACGCATTTTCAAAAATGATATTCAAATATATATAAAAAATAAAAATACATTTATTTCACTCCGTTCCCTTGAGGATGAACATTTATGAATATTAAGTCCCTAACCCTAGTCCCACTGTTTAATGTTCAGACTATGTGTTGAAATGCTGAACATACACTTAAGACTCAAATGAAAAAACAATGAAATAAGGAAACAGTTTATATATAAATGTTACTACTTAAAGGTCACCTATCGTGTTATTTGTAGGCAATAGCATAGCTCTCAGAGATATACAAATATATAAAAAACATGTCTATGAAGTGTTTTGCTCAAAATACCAAACAGACCATTCTAGCCATGCCTCAAATCCCTCTATTTCACTTCTTGTTTCAAAAGTGCTGATTTGGGTACAAAGCTTTAAAGAGGAGGGGGCTGAGCTGATGTGGGACCCGGCAGCTACCGTCTAAACTAAATGCTGCCGTGATGAAACGCCATATCATGGATTATCAAGGCTCTGAAACAGTCTGGAGCTCAAAGGCTTTCTCTCTTGCCGGTTACACCACAAGGTGAGGTCCTTTCTACTTCCTGCTTCTTCACACACATGCTCTCCAGCACAGGTTAGCTCTGAGTGTTAGCGATGCTAATGTAAACACCGACCATATTACGTCCAGAACAGTCGGGCATTGTTTCTGATAGCAACGTTTCTGATTGGGTCGTGGGTCCACATTTCAGATATTACGTCATATCGGATGCAAATCTGGATCAGCTCCGTTATTCCCCGTTTTTAGAGATTTGGGTACGGAGGAAAAGAGAGAGGGTTTATTTTCTGACACTACGTGAGTTCCCTGACACACCGGGGACACATTTATGTATAACAGACATCAAAGAGTGCATTTTGCATTTTCCTTACTGACATAAATCCTGTTTGCAGAAATTCCTGGTTTAGGGATTAGACAAGACAGAGGATTTGCTCTGATGCGTTACATCACTCGAAAGCTCAGGATGTCTTTTCACATCAAATCAGGACTAAAGAAAACTGCATGGTGTTTCAAATAAAAGTGTCAGAGTCATGTCCTTTATGGACAGAGGACACAACATAACTGCTGGTCAGGAGAGAGAGAAAGTTCCTCGAAGGTAATGTGGTGTTCGTTGTGATAGAAGGATAAAGGGGTTTTAAAAGAAATGTCTGTTTTGCAAATGTATACTCTGAAAAGGTGTGTTCAAGGTTTTATTTAGATGTACTAAAGAAAGAAACGTAAGTACTTATTTTAAACCCTATAAGGACCTGCCAACGTCTGAACCTTTACAGAAGAATAGTCTCATGAAGAAGCAGAATAACAAATACAAAGTATTTGGTCATTACTTCAAATTCTTCTCCTGCAGTAAAAGCAAAGAAGGTGGCTTTGGTACGGGTTGGACAATGTCTAAAAATGAACTTGTGAAATGAACAAGTAGCTTGTAAATTACTTAAATGTTCAATTAATAAAGTATGTCTTATCTTAATATTTTAAACATTGTTAAAAATGCAAAGGCATGGGGAACAGGTTGTTCTTTAGCAATTAAGATGATTATTTTTAGATTTTGTAACCATATTTAATGAAAAAGGCATTTAATTCTCTATATATTCAAGTACAATAACCTCTCCCTCCCTTCTAATGTTCATTTAAATGGACAGCATGGTCACAACTGTCACTACAATGATGACGTCTGTCGAAAACATTGAACACAGAACAAAGTTAACTTGAAGTGTCTTCTCCTAAATACGCTCACAACCGATACTAAAACCTCTTCACTCTCAAACTCTACACACACACACACACACACACACACACACACACACACACACACACACACACACACACACACACACACACACACACACACACACACACACACACACACACACACACACACACACACACACACACACACACACACACACACACACACACACACACACACACACACACACACACACACCTCCATTTTGTCACCTTAAAGGGAGGCCAGTCCCCATATGTGACTGTGAAAACAGATTTAGGTCCCCACAAGTATAGTAATGCTAGGCCACACACACACACACACACACACACACACACACACACACACACACACACACACACACACACACACACACACACACACACACACACACACACACACACACACACACACACACACACACACACACACACACACACACACACACACACACACACACGCACACGCACGCACGCACGCACGCACAGTGACTTGTGGGTGTTGAGGTGACAGATTTTTTTGGCAAGACGTTGTATCTGGCGTGAGGGCACTGCAAATCCTGAACCTCCCTCTGTGGAGAAACAGGAGGAGAGGCACGAAGAGGGAGAGAGGGGAAGGACGAAGAGAAGAACCGAAGACAGAAAGAAAAGAGGTTTGCTTTGGTGAATTATGCTACTTTAATCCTATTTATAGTAGTCTTTGATCCTCACCATAACGTTGCCTAAATCAGATTGGACAGCGGTTTCTGTGTCGTTACTTATACAAAACCTGTTTTTATGAATATCTAAACATGGACATTTTATTCTCAAAACACACACAAAGAAAGGAATGGCGCAACTTCATGCCCACACATTTAAATTAGGAGGTATTAACTCATACGATATGTTACGATACTTGACGATACGTGTCGATGCGATGTGTGACGATACAATGTGTGACCATACGATATGTGACCATACGATATGTGACCATACGATATGTGACGATACGATATGTGGCGCTACGATATGTGGCGCTACGATATGTGGCGCTACGATATGTGGCGCTACGATATATGACGCTACGATATGTGACGCTACGATATGTGACGATACGATATGTGACGATACGATATGTGACGATACGATATGTGACGCTCCGATATGTGACGCTACGATATTTGACGCTACGATATTTGACGCTACGATACGTGACGCTACGATACGTGACGCTACGATACGTGACGCTACGATACGTGACGCTACGATACGTGACGCTACGATACGTGACGCTCCGATACGTGACGCTACGATATATGACGCTACGATATGTGACGATACGATATGTGAGGATACGATATGTGAGGATACGATATGTGACGCTACGATACGTGACGCTACGATACGCTACGATATTTGACGCTACGATATTTGACGCTACGATATTTGACGCTACGATACGTGACGCTACGATACGTGACGCTCCGATACGTGACGCTCCGATACGTGACGCTACGATACGTGACGCTACGATATTTGACGCTACGATACGTGACGCTACGATACGTGACGCTACGATACGTGACGCTACGATACGTGACGCTACGATATGTGACGCTACGATATGTGACGCTACGATATGTGACGCTACGATATTTGACGCTAGGATACGTGACGCTACGATATGTGACGATACGATATGTGACGATACGATATGTGACGCTCCGATATGTGACGCTACGATATGTGACGCTACGATATTTGACGCTAGGATACGTGACGCTACGATACGTGGTGCTACGATACGTGACGCTACGATATGTGGCGATATGATATGTGGCGATACGATATGTGACGCTACGATATGTGACTATACGATATGTGACGATACGGTACGTGACGATATGTGGCGATACGATATGTGGCGATACGATATGTGGCGATACGATACGTGACGCTACGATATGTGACGCTACGATATGTGACGCTACGATATGTGGCACTACGATATGTGACGATACGATACGCTACGATACGTGACGGGCAGGACACGGAAACAGATATCACTGAAGACGGCAAGTTAAAGACCCTCTAAAGTACATTTGATCTGGGATTTAACTCTGCATTTAAGTTAAAGATTGACACAGTGGGGGAAATATACATCGCTACAGCAAAGTGCAGATACAAGGCAAAACTAGTTGTGTCATGCTCGGACTTCACATTGATCACGGCAGCAGCAACTGTATCTCGGCAGAGGCGCAACCCAATTTATTTCGGGATGCAGTAACAAGAAGCAATGATGTGTCATGAAAATTCAATAAGTAGACGGTGGATGGAAATAAGGTTTTTACAATTAACACATATTTTCTACTGTATTACTCAGCAAAAAATGGCAAATGTCACTCCTTTGAAAACCATGGGTCATGATAGATCAGAAGAGCAGTATCTTTTATCATTGGACCTTGATAATTGGTCATTTAGCGCAATGTATTCATTGTAAATTCACCTCAACAATAACAACATCTGTCTTACTCCAATGACACCACAAGATCCAAAAACAATGAGGCACTTTCACATCTAAATCACAATGTCAAACAGGTTGGTATACATTTATATTTGAACATAGATAACGTAAAGGTCTGGATCATTTATTATTTCCAACCTGCCTCCATCTCTTCCCTCTGACCCGGCCTTCGCCTCTTCCTGCCTCATGTTTTCCAAACCACAGGCTTTCTCAGCTTACTGTGACCTTTACAAAGTCACAGCCTAAAAAGCACACTTACAGTAACTGAGTGCAGCAAAGAGGTAATGGAAACACGAGAAAGTGCCGCACAGTATCGGGTTTGGCTCTCAAGGCTGGCTAAAGTAAAAATAAACAGGGTAAAGAAGTCGATAAAAGATGTGCTTCTCACTTTCACAACAACATGTAATTAAAATGGGCCACAAGTTATCAGAGAAAGCTAAAAGAAGAATCAAATAGGTCATACGATTATATTAGTAGTTGATAAATGGGTGTAAGAATAAATACTTAAATAAAGTAATACAGTTACTACACTAAAAATGAATACAGTAACCTATAATCCATTGGTAGAAATAACAAAATTGAATTTGCCACCTCAAATTAGTTGAATTTAAAGGGGACCTATCATGTCAGAAAACACAACCCTCTCTCTTTTCCTCCGTACCCAAATCTCTAAAAAAGGCGCTGCAACGGATCTGATAAAAACTGATCCAGATTTGAACACTGTCCTGACGTCAGGACGGTGGCGCTACGGCTATTGGCCAACTCTCCACCTATCAGGGGAATGAGAGGTTGGGCCACGGCCGGCCATTGCTGCTCGAAAGTGCTGGAGACGCTGTAGTATATATGCCAGGCCTGTAAGTGGCGCTGTAGTCTGCCACAAAAGCAGTGAAGAAGACTTCCCTTGCATGGTTGCCATGGTTGCCCTTCTGTTTATTCTCCGCTTTGGCTCTTTTTCTCCCTCCCCGAGGCAAGCCTTTGCGCCTCCTGCTTTAAAACAAATGAATAATGACTGTATATAATCGTATGTAAGGGATAATGTGCAGCGACACGGTCATTATGGGGAAAAGAACACCGACAGGCTGATCAGGAGCCCGACGCGAGGCGGAGGGATCTAGATCGGCATGAAGCTGCACATTATCCCGCTTATCACATGGCCACATTCTCAACAAAGTAACGACATGACTCCCAATATTAATTGAAATGCTTTTATGGATTTAGAAAATGATTTTAATGATTTAAAAAATAGTTGTATTGATTTCAATTGACATGCATCCGCTAAGAAAAATAGTCCGTTGTTACTGTTTGAACTAACGTAGCAACGGCAGGAACTGCTTCGATAGTGTTTTTGAGGAGCTTTCTGATTACAGATTTCAAAACATCGTTGCTTGCTTTAAAAGTAGCACAATTCATGATGTCAAACCTTGGGAAGTATCTAGATATCCCTGCCCTAATGCTAAAGTAACTGCCAACTCCCCTCTCCTGCAGGGGGGGCGTGGTCAGCTGCAGCTCACAGAATCAGCCCCCTGCAAAAACCGGGCTGGAAAAAGCAAATAGAGCGAAATGAGGCGTGGCAAAAATGTAGGATCTGTTTGGTATTTTGAAAAAAAAACTATATTTATATACTTTATATAGGTATGGCCCTACAATATATTGTTCAAATATAGCACGATAGGTCCACTTTAATGTATCTTTTACTGACATTTTAAATCCAGAAATGAGGAAAGAAATAATTTAATGTCTGATAAGAAAACGAAATTGAAGGTAGAAGGTATATAAGTAATTTTAGGACATCGAATAACTGTTGGGAGATGTATCTGACGATGCTGAAAGAACATAAGGTTGTTTTTGATTATGTCATGTTTCTGGTCAGGATTGTCTCCATACCCTTACTCCACTCACACACACTTCTCCAAAACTAAACCTGTCCACCAGGTGCACTGAAATATAGAATGAATTGTGACCAGAGCACTAAAGCCGTTTTTTTATTACCACTTTATTTTAAGGCAGATTTATACTGTCTTTAATACTGCCAGAACCGTCTGAACTGTGTTCCCTTTAGTGATTACTTCCTGTCTGTCTTCTGATGACTTTTCTGACGTCCACTGCTTTTAACCTCTTTGCTTTGATTGGTCTCTTTTTAAATGTAATTTACTAGGGACAGTATCCTGCAGCAGGATGCCACTGAATGTCCAAATGTACCAATCCTATCTTGTATTTTTCTTGTATAACTCTTTTACTTATTACGTCCGTCAAGAGGGTTATATTTTCTGTTCACTTTGTTTTTCTTTGTTCTTTATGTTTTTTTTTTTACAGAAAATGTACAAGCCAGATTTTCTTTCAAAACTTGGCAGTAGAATAGGCCAAAGAAGAACCCATTACATTTGGAGGAAATCGGAATCACTGTGTAAATACACATATTAGTTTCCACTTATTGAAGCAGTCTTGGCGAAGGTTGAGCTCTCTTACGGCCCTTCTAGTCTTAATATTAACAACGTGTGTAGTTTTCACCATGATTTGTTTTATTTGCCTGCTTTTCTTTTAGTTTAGTTTCCCTCTTGGGGATATATCTTATCATCTCACCTTAATTAACTCATGTTCTTTTGTTATTCAATCGATGTTTTATGATTGTTTGGTAATGATGGGAATCTCGGTGTTCTTCCGATAATAAAGAGATCGTTCTGACCTGGTGCCAGAGACAGGTGATGCAACAGTAAACATGCTCACTATCACAGTTAAGGGGGGCTAATGGCAGAGGAGGATGCAGCTATTGGTCCGGTTGCAGTAAATGTCATCTGGGTGTAATCAACCAGTCACGATGGACTAGCTTAAAGTCAGAGGGGGGACATTAAAAAAGATGGAGGGGAGGAAAGGGGAAGAAGCAGACAGAGACACAGGACCAGAGGGTGGTAAAATCCGTCTAACCTCCTACATATTAGTGTAAAGGTAAAGGTTATAACATGTCTTATTTGCCCCAAAATAAATGATGCAATTCACAACAAAATCAACAGGGTTCCCACAGATCACCTATAAGTGTTAAAAGGCATTGAATTCATTTATCCAAAAAACTAAATTGTATTGTTGTTAGATCTTACAATTCTTAAAGATGCATGTCAAATGTTATATTTTTCTTGTTTAATTGAAGATCATCATTTTATGTTTTTCTACTATGGTTTACTATAAAGGCGTTTTATTCCTAATCAAATTAGAACAACATCTAAATATTAAGAACATCTACAGGGTTGGCACAGATCCTTAAAATGCATTGAATTATTTATCCAAAAATAAGACCTTAAAAGGTAATAACTCTTTTGAAATTCTTAGAAAAAGCCAAGGCATTGAAAACATCTCCTTTAAGAACTGAGCGTCAAAAAATACCTTAAATATTATTTTATCTTGGCCTACTATCTTTCATGAAAATAATTGTCCAAGGTTCAACTACCTGGCAGATGTCCTGTGTAACTCTATTTTTTCCCTTTAAACTAATGTCTTGTGTAAAGTTAAACAGGTTGATGGTCACGAGCGTCACAAACAATGAAAACGTTGAAAGTTGAAAAGTCTTCTCCAACATGTACCCTCTTTTCTACCTACCAAGAACAAGCATGCCTTATACCCAGTGTCAGGGGGGGGGGGGGGGGGGGGGGGTTAAAAGAGACCGAAAGTGGGAAGAGGCAGACAAAGACACAAGACCAGAGGGGGATACAATCCATCCAACCAGTAGCAACCTTTCCATCCATGGATCTGCTGCCTGGCAGGCTAAGTGCGGTCAGTCAGGTCTGATCAAAATCATCTTGGTCCCAAGGCTACGCTAACACACCTGGTCTGATCTGCAACTGGGTCAGCAGCTGTTTGTCTGTTCTCTTTCTGCTCGTCTTCATCGGCTCAGACTCTCTTAAACCGCTTCACCCAGGACTTTTTTTCTTAAGATCGACGCCTCTCGTGTCAACCCGTCCCCTCGTTCGTACCCTACCCGTACTTTCCAACCTCACATACGTAAATCAGGAAGGATACTCAAGGAAAATCACCCAATACAAGCCTCTCTTTCTCCTTGACTGAGACTGGCAATTATGCATCGAAACATTCTCTATGGTTCCCCTGCCTACATTTAAAAAAAAATATTGGTATGTCCAAATTCTGCTTCCCAACGTTCAGCCCACATTACCCATATTTACCATCACCTCGAATGGCTGCCGATCAAACACCGGATTGACTTTAAAACAGTTCTCACAACCAACCAACAAAGCCATCAACAACCTTGACCTCCACCAACAAGCTGGTGATGCTAACATACTTAAAAATGTATTAAATCACAAACAGTTTAAAAATATAAGTCCATTCATACAATATAACCGAAATATGTGAAATGGCAGACACCCAACAAGCTAAAGAAAACCTGTAATACAAACCGAATGCCCTAAAAAGCTTAACTAAAGCTGACAATAAAGTTGACTTTGAATCAAACTATACATAAGGGGAAATAAAGGCATACATTGAAAAACATCTCGGAGGGTTGTTAAGAAGAAGTCCCCAGCCATTTATTGTATTTAGTCTATGACATATTTGGTTAACAACTGTTGCCTTAGCAACGTTTTATAATCAATCTTATCCCATCAATATGACGTATCTTTCTGTCCCCACCCACTGCCTCTGTAATAAGGCTTTGGACTCTTCTAAAATGGCGCCTAATGTCGGGGGAAAACAAGTTGTGTCGTAGCGGGTAAGAGAGTCGTCTCAGCTCACATCTCAAGGAACTTTCCTCCATCTTGAGGGAATAGTCTGGAGCTGAAGTCACTTTCATTTCACTGATCACTTCTCTGTTTGAAGGTGACAATCAAATCAGCTGCTGTAGTCTGATTGCAAGAAACACCTGAAGACTCTCGAAATTACTGTTGCTATAACAGCTACTGCACAAGATTACAATCCCATACGAAACCTATATATATACAGTATACAGCAGGGAAGGGTGCTTTGCTGGAGCCCATATCATAAACAATTATTATATACTTTCTTTCTAGGGTGGTTGCATTAAAAGCCAGATTACATTTGTTTGAATCTAAAAAAGGTCAGTCCTTAGAATACAACCAATTTCACTACATCATTCAAACGTTCTGTTCGTCATAAATAGTTAAGTAGAAGAGCATTTGCTCAGTGTATGGGTCAGCATTAAAGGTCCTGGCCATTTCTACCATTTCTACTGATTATCTCAAACAGCATCTCTGTATAGTCTGTGTATTCACTCTCTGTCCTACACGGCTTGTTGGAGCTCCTGCCCCTCCCCCGCTCCCTGTGAGCCAAGTGTGCTCTGATTGGTCGAGACGTTGCGAGGCTCGTTGCTGCGAGGAGCGGACAGGTTT